>NC_079220.1:57975405-58155620 GCF_029633865.1 Lampris incognitus
TGTACCCTACAAAGCCATTACCCATGATGCCTCTCTCTCCCGCACCCTGCGTGCCATATAATGAACCTACCAGGCCATTAATAAACAATCTATTTTCTATGAAGCTTTGGCAATTTGCATTCAATATGTTTGTCTCCTTTGAAAAATGGTGGCTCCGCACTCCCCCCATGTAAGCTAATTATTTGTGCATGATAAAAAAAAAAGACAGAAGCAGCAGCCATAGCCGGGTGAAATGTCCAAAGGATTAATTTTGCCCTCAATTCTTTTTTCCTTTTTTTTTTTCAAATATATTTCTTTATCTCTTTTTCCCCAAGGACGATTCCCGTCTTATTTATGCTAGGAACAGGAGCCCGGAGATCCTGCGTATGCATACAAGATCACCCTGCTCACCATCTCTCACCATCTCGTGTATTACATTCTGAAGCAATTATCAGGCAGGGCCGCCCCCCCCCCCCCCCCGCCTATACCTCCATAAGTATATATAGAAACCAAAGGAATGGGACTTGTTTGGCCAGCATATCTTAAGGCTTTACGCTCGCGCTCAGGTCCAGTCTCCCAGTCCCCATAACTCAAGCAAGTGACAAACCCCTCAGGGGAGGGGGGGGGGGGTTGGGGTGAGAATGGAAATGAGAGGTGGGTGTTTTGGTTTTGGGATTTAAGAGGAGATATCTTTACTCAAATTTCCGTCTCCCATTCCATATATTGGGGGATTTTGTCTCTGCAGAGGCGCCTGCCGAATTAATCACTGCTTTCCAAAGGTGCATCCTCAGATGGGTGTACAGGATGTGCATCAAGATGCTCTGTAGATGTTAAAAGCAGTGAGTGCAGTGAATGGCATGTACAGTTAACAGTTAAATTAATGGAACAATCCCTTACAGAATTCCCATAGCCTCTCTGTGCTTTGCATATCTTCCACCTCCGTGTCCTCAGCAAAGGTAGAAGGCTGTTTGTGCGAGGACACTGCTGAAATAGTGTGGATAATTACATGGCTGTTATTCCGGCCAGCACAGTGTTATGCATCCATTGCTTTCTGATGCTCACCGCCAGTGGTGCCGCGTTTTTGTGCAGTCTAATTGGGTAAAGCAGGCAGGTTGTGTTAGCATTGCTGTGTGAGGTCATGTCATCGTTATCCTCTCCTCCTTGGATCTCTCTGTTTGCTGGTTCCTGACGCCTCACTAACTGCCTCTAATTAATCTGCCTGCTTACAACTCTACTCTGCTGCTGCCACTGCTCACCTACTCCTGTCTTCTCACTTCTCTACTCCTTTCTCTCCTCCCCTGCCCTGTTCTCTCTCCCTGTGTGTGTGTGTGTGTGTGTGTGTGTGTGTGTGTGTGTGTGTGTGTGTGTGTGTGTGTGTCCATCGTTCCCTGCTCCTCTCTGCCGGCGGCTCACATGGTGCTCTCAGGGCTTTGGGTTTGTAACTTTTGAAACGAGCACAGATGCCGATCGTGCACGGGAGAAACTAAACGGTACAATCGTAGAGGGACGCAAAATAGAGGTGCTCTCCTTTTTCTTACCTCTGTCCTCTTTTTCTACCTTCCTGCCTGCCTGCCTGCCTGCCTGCTTTGAAAACCTCACCCATTTGTTTGCTCTTACGCGTCCCGAGTCGATAAACCGACGCTCCAGCATGTGTCTGCTATATGAGTGTGTGCATTTATACATATGTGTGTGTGTGTGTGTGTGGATGTGTGCAGATGTGTGGCCATGGGCGTGTGTTCCTGGATTCATGCATGCATAATGATGCGTGTAACATGTACTCAGTAGAAGGCGGTATCCATACATGTTGGCCCGGACGTGCCAGTTGTCCATCATTACCTGACAGTAGAGAATGAATGCATGCTGTCATCCCCCAAGAGCCTGTGGGTTCGAGACGACCTGCGCACACACTCCCCCCGTGACCATCGTTAAACGTTGCCTGCTCGAATCCTGGTCTCGCTTACAAAGAGCCGAGCCCTACTCAGTCATTCTCATCAAGTCAGTAGAAGAAAATCAAAGCACTTTCTGTTGGTTTATTATATTCTCAAATCCATTTGTTTATCCAACCAACGACTGGTTTGGTTTTTTTTTTTGTTGCTGGATGTTTTTTGTCCTTCCATATCTGTAGGTAATTGATGCGTGCTTCCTTCATTTTTACAGTAATTGAATGATCTGAGAGAAAATTAAGATGATGAATAAATTCATGTAAAGGTGGTTCAAGGCCATTGCCTCCTCATTCTCCTCAAGCCCAGTCCCATAGCTCTTTATGTGCATGTCTGTGTGTGTGTGCATACGTGTGTTTGGTGTGTGTGTGTGTGTGTGTGCGCGCGCCTGTGAGCGTGCGTGTGTATGTCATATATCTGTATTCCTTTGGCATATTGTGGCATTTTATGGATGAGGAACTGTGCTTTGTCGGTTTTAACAGGTCAACAATGCAACGGCACGAGTGATGACAAATAAAAAAGTGGCCAACCCTTACACAAATGGTGAGTCACAACTGCTGCTGTTGTCGTTGAGCCGCGTAGAAACACCACTGCTTTCCCATTTCAGGTTAACCCTTTAAATCACACGGGCATTATCGAGTGATATGTGTGTATCCTTGCCGTGGTAAAGAAAGCGTGACATTCAATATTCACCCTGTATTCAGGTTTAATTGCTTTTATCCCTGCGACTCAAATGATTCAAAATGCTGTGTTGGCCTAGTGGGATTTATGAATGTGTCCCATGAAGTGTTTGTTGTATATGTTTTGCACGGCATCACGGTTGCAAGGAAGCAAACCAGAGATGCAGAGAAGCCCCTGCTTTACTTTACCTGTCAGTAGTCTGTTAACTGTGTCTTTTGTACTCGTATGTTACTGGGTTATTCCTGCATAGTGTGTTGTTTCCGTTGTCAGTCCTGTTTGGATTTTAACTGAAATGTTTAAGGAGCCGTTGTGCTGACTTCTCATCCACAGGCTGGAAGCTGAACCCAGTGGTAGGAGCTGTCTATGGTCCTGAACTGTATGCTGGTAAGAGACGTGGCTCTCTAGCGCTAGCTGTGGCAGACTTCAACACATCCACCACATAACACTGCACCCTACATGCAGCCACTATCAGACAGAGCCAATCCAAATCTGCCCCCCAGGTTCTTCAGTTGGGGCTTCATCCAGAACCCACTGAACATGAAATTCCCCTTAAATCAAAGTGAATCTAACTTGGGCCCAGATAAGCAGTGGATGATCCAAGCATCCCTGAGTGGGTGAAGGAGCTTGAGCCATTGTTTGTGCTGTGCAACTGTAGAACTGCGGAGGGGGGGGAAAAACACTATTTCAAGAGCAAGCGCCCCTGCAACTGTTATCAGATTGCGGAGGCTGCTGCTGTGGATGGATTTGCCAAGTGCAGCAGATTGACTTTTACAGAGCCAACCGAATACGGGAGATCGAGCAAGCGATATTGCTGGCATCCACCCTGTCGACGGGCCCGGCTACTCCTTCTGGTCCGTGGCAATAGAAGAACGAGATGAGTTCAGCGGGGTTTTCCCCTATCTCCCGCTGCCTCGACATGCCAGCTTTATTGCTGTATGTTATATGAACCCTTTGCATTTTAATGAGGGGGAAACGGTACTATTTCATTTGGAAGAAGTGCTGAGCACATCGCGCCACTTTAACGGCTTTCCTTTCTGCTCATTAGACTAAAATCTGTTCATTCCCCGGACAGCTTTACGGCGAACCTCTAAATAACTGTCCATGACAGAAAGCAATCATCTATCATTTTTATTTTGTCTCCAGCCCCTGCAACCCCCTACCCCTCTCCATGCAACCTCTCCCACCCCCCAACCCATACCACCACCCCCTCAAAAACTCCCTCAGTTTAGATGTCTTCCCCCGGCAATCACACACACACACACACCTTCCAGTGCACATACATGCCCTCACGACTATTCACATCATGCCGCATTCAGCCACATTTGGCCCAAAATTGAAATCCATTCTGATTTTGAATTAATACACATTTGCAGAGTCGTATCTCATACACACCCACAACACCACTGCTGTTCCATCAGGCCAGTTCATTCCAACACATACAAGTCCAATTCGTATGTAGAACACAGATACTAATACATACCCCCTGTCTCGCACACTTTCTCTTTGTCATGCATAACCCCCCCCCACACACACACACACACACACACACTCACTTTCCAAATCATCCCATAAATCAGAGGGAGTGTGGTCCACCACTCCAGGCAGGGGAAGCAGGAGGGGTAGGGTGATTTATTGGCTGCTAATTTTTCAAGTCGTCTTGACACGACACTGAAGTTTGCCAAGCCTAAACGACAACATATGCTTGCCAGCTGGGTAGATGAGAAAGATAAATAAGAGATACATTTTCAATACAAAAATGCCTTAAGAGGAGCCAAATGGGCATTTTAGCCTTTGTACAAAAAAAACAACAGCTGACCGCGCCTTGGAACGTGATTCCTTTCTCGTGTTCCTGCCCTGAATGAAACGGATCAAGTTGCACCGAGTTCACAGATGTTTTCCAAAAATCGTCATAGCTACAGTTAATACACTTTAGGCAGGAGTAAAATGGGATGTAAAGGCGATTAATCACTGTTTATCAGCCCTCATTTCTGCACGGGAGATCAGTGAAATTGGGAGCCATAAATCCTGGCGCGGTGACAGCACACTCCGTCTCCATTCGTCCTGGCGCTACAGGTTTATTGTCCTCAAAACCCATTCAGGAGAATGACGGATGAGAGCCTCACGCTGGCTCCCCACTCTTAACCTCTCGCAGGGTAGACCGGCTCCTCCTACTGATAGGGAGAAAGATGGAGGGAGAGTCGGTGGTAGGGTGTGAGTGTGGTGGGGGGAAGGAGGGGGGTTACAGGCGATAGGCGCCAGCCCCGGGCCCATGTCTTCTGCTTCCATCTGCAACCCGAGCCTCCCCGGAGCCCCGTCGAAGGAGGGTGGGTTGGGGGAGCACATGGGGAGGGGCCCTGGTCTAGAGAATGGGTGCAAGGTGATTGTGTTCCCAGTCAAATGGAGTGATTGGCAGAAAACATGTCGGTGACAGAGACCGCGGTGTATGGTGGCCCCTCTAATTCTCTGTGTTTGCTGCTCTCCCGGTCCAGGTTCGCCTTGGAATTGTTTATTTATTTATTTATTTTGAGGGGGTTCTGTGTGTTAGTGGCCTACTCAAAACTTGAATTGATTATTGATTGTTTAGTTCGGCTATTGTATTTCTAGATCTGACACCACAGACTTATCTGGGCATCTTGGATTTTGGATGTTTTCAGTACCATGGTTCCATGTCTGCTGGGCCACGTGGAATATATTTTCATCATGATAGTCATAGGGAATTTTGCACGTTATCTAAGGATGGGCATTGGAAATTAGCAGTAGCTATAAATGCTGTGATGCATTGCACTGGATAATTGTGCAGTTCTCTATGTATACCGCATTTGTCACTATCAAATAAACATTAAGTTAAATAAAAGAAAAATTGATATATTTCACAATATGTGCATACGTATGCAAAAATACAACGTTTAAGAACCCAGTTGAGGTTAATCACATTGAACTGTGTGGTAATGTAAAGTATAATATCAAACTAAAGCTAGTTTTCAAATAATGCTCAAGTTTTTTGGCCTCATTTTGTGCAACATTTCAAGTAGTAATTTCATGTTATCATGAATTCTGACAACAAAAGTGTCTATCACAACATGGCAATATCCAGATATAATCCCTACACAATACCACTAAAAGACGATAAATGATAATATTGAATGATGGCCCGGCCCTACCATGAACATCTACAAGTACCACCATTTAGCCAAGCTTTTGTGGGCTGACAGAGAGAGAGAGAGAGAGAGAGAGAGAGAGAGAGAGAGAGAGAGAGAGAGAGAGAGAGAGAGAGAGAGAGAGAGAGAGAGAGAGCGCAAAAGGGAGATATAAAACGCAACAGAAACCTTCTCCTTCATCCTGAGGGACAGCGGGAGATGAGGAGTTTTTCATTCAGCAGTTCATAGTTTCACTGACTGAGGTGGGGTTTTCTTGTTAGAAGCTGACAGCTGTGTAAATGACACAAAAAAAAGAAGAGGCTAATTGCCATTTTAATATATGTAGACAGATCCTCTCGTTGGAGTGTATGTAACTGGGGATAATTAAGCTCCAGACTCTTGATTAGATTAAGATGTTTTTGGTCCCCTGTGCTTGGATTAAGTGCTCATTGCCCTGTGTATTTGTGCAGGGAGTATTCGAGAGATCAACCTTTGGAAAACCAGCTCTTTCTTTATTGTGCCGTTTGCGACCCCATCGTTGGCACAGAGCTGGATTACCTAAGGTCCAACTGGCTCTGCGGGTATTGAACCTCTCTCAAGTTGACACATATGACATATGAGGTGCCGTGTGACCCCGCCGCCCCACAGCACATAACTCATATTTCCCCCAAACCCGCCTCCCTGGAAAAGGTGTTTGACTTTGGTGGCTAGACCGAGCCTGTGCTGCCATACACCGTGGCCGTTTGTTGCTTTTCGCGCGTTTACCAAAGTGTGACAGCGCCTTTGATTTATGGGTTATTATGGAAGCAGTGTAGCCTGTCGCCAACTCATTATGAGTTTACCTTCACATACATCAAAGCGTGCATATTGCATACAGAGCTCCAAAAAAGGAAGGGACTGGTGGGCTTTTGGCGGCCCAGAGATAGCAGATCTGTAAAGGCAGGGGAAGGAGAAAAAACAAAACACAAAACACCTCAGGACCCATCAGAGAGGATTGTTTTTGCCCTTTAGCAACTGAGCCTACTCCCAACGCTCCCCCCAAAAAAAGACTAATTTGAATGTCAAGGTCAGTGTTATAAATCACTTGGGGGCGATAAAGGGGGCACCCTGCAAGTCCAGGCAGGCTATCTCTACATTAGCAGCAAACAAAGTGCCCTGCCCCGCCGCAGAGGAGATAGGGGGGCGTTCCCCGGCCAAATGACACACAGAGTTTGAATATGTGCGCAGACCCACTAATGGAGCGTGATGTTAATGGCAGAAGACATTAAACCCGGCTCTCTGTGTTTTTAAAAGCACCACTAATCTGTCTCCCTGTCAGCTTTATTGAGGCAGTGGGTCCGGCGTGTGCACCGTTCATTAGGGGGCTCACCGGTCTGGTCCACCTGCGAGGGTTACGGCTATGTGGATCTGCACGGCCGTCTGGTTGATCCGTAATGCTGGAAAAAAGGTCTGTCCTCTTCCCCCCCGCTGTGGCGGCAGGGTTCATCTGAAAAACGTTGGATACTTGTTATTAACCTGCGTATGTTTCCCCCTGTAAGGCAATACCCCCCCCCCTCCTCCTCCTCCTCCTCCCCGACCCCACACCACACCACAGCACAGCACAGCACATATCCACCCAATACAAGACAAGAGCATGGCTGCACACTGTCACGCCATGATCCCCGAGTGGGGAAATTGAAGTGGTCTGTGATGAATTCACCCAAAACTTGTCATGGTAATGAATAAATCAGAGCTTGGGAGATGAGAGAATTTTTTTTCTTCTTTTTCTGGGGATGAGGTATAACCGGATTGGTGGGGTAGCCGTGTTGCGACGAAGCAGGTGAAGGAGATGGAGCAGAGGCTGAAGGGGAGCAAGGGAGGGGGTTGCAGTAGCTGGAGCGGAGTTGGCCAACTTAATCATAACCAGTAGGGCTAGAGAGAGAGAGGGGAGGAGGCGGGGTAGGTTTGTATTCACTGCAACCACGTGTAATCAGACAGCGACAGGACTGATTGAGGGTTAAGGGGGAGATGAGGATTGCTGCACGTCGTCCGTTGTCTAATCGCTGACCGCTGGCATTTGGTAGTATTGTCACATCGGCCCTTTGAACCTACCCCAACACACACACACACCCTACACCCCCCCCCCCATTTTCATCTGCCAGAGGACAGATGGAGGTGTGTGATTGGCTAAAGGTGGTCCCAGACGGGTTTTGACATGGGGGTCATGTGGAGCCTGGGGCCCGTGTTGTCCGGTCCATCTGCTCCACTTCCCCCCAAAGGAGGTTCTGAACATCCAGAGAGGCCGCACAGCAACCTTCACCTCCCACCTGCCTGCAACACAACACCTAGAAACATCTTCTACCTCCCGCTTACCGCCTCATGTGCCCCCCCCCCTTCCCTGCCAGCCCATTGGATCTAAACTATGCAAAAGCCATGGTGCGAAACTAGTGGTATTGCATCCATTACCTGCCTATGCTTCAAGGCTGCCCCTTGCCAGGCGTTGGGAAAGGATGCGTACAGCAAATGTGGATCCTTGCTGAGTGCGGCACAAAGCAGTGAGCTGGGGAAGGGGAGAGTGCTTGATGAGGCGCACCTAGAAAAGATTAAATCTATTGTTTCCTTGTCTCTCCATAATGCATTCTGTCATAGGGAAAGCAGTGCCACACGTCTTTCTCTCTAATGCATTCTGTCATAAGGTAAGCAATGCCAAGTCGCGGATGTTCTCTCAAAAGTCGTTTTCTTTTCTGTGTTTTTTTCTTCTTCTTTTCCTTTCTGTAGTAGCAGGGTTTCCCTACCCTGCCACAGGGGCTACGGTGGCCTACAGGGGCGCTCACTTGCGAGGCCGGGGGCGGGCTGTGTACAATACATTCCGCACAGCACCTCCACCACCACCCATCCCAGCTTACGGAGCGTGAGTATCCAAGTCAGGAGTGTAATCTCCAACATGATTACATGAGGAACAATGAGCCACGGCAACTCTCCTGCCGCCACACATTTACTTTATGATCATGTCAGTGTATATTAGCATCTGCACATGTGTGTGTGTGTGTACATGTGTTTGTCTCGTTTGTTTGCAGCTCTCTGAAAGTGGGGAAGTGTGCGTGGGTGGGCGTGCACGCTCACACGCGAGTGTGCACATGCGTCGCATGGGTTTGCACAACACTGGCAGTCGCTTCCCTGTCTTTGTACATGCTGTTAAAGCGTGTCCATATTTGTGTCTATATGTTGTCTGTTGACAAAGGAGGACCTAACAAAGCCAGGGGGAGAAGCTACAGACCAAGTGGAGATAGTGTAGTACTAGGCAGCTCTCACTGGACTGTGACGGGGCCCTGCGCTGATCCCGTGGCTTTGTGCTGCCCTGCGTCTGCCTTGTTTCTTATCAGCGTTGGTCCGTGTGGCCGTGGGAGAGGTCTGATGGTGGCAGGCCACGCGCCCAGCGTCGCTGTCTATCTGTGATTAGATCAGGATCTGTCTCGCTGCAGAGAGAGGGACTTGGCGGTGAGGCTGGTTCCAGAATCCCAAAGTCCAGGGCCCCTCCCTCTCGCTCTGTGGTGCCTCGCTCGTGACAGCAGCTGGTTGATTTATATAGTGGTGTCACGTGACAGCGTTCCCCAACCCCCCTTACCATTCCTCTCCCTTTTACACCAAACCCCCGGCTTTCCCCCACCGGTTCCCCTGGAAGCCTCCTGACAATGCTGCAGCAACTGGAAAGACAAACAATTTTACCAGAGCAGAAAATTGGCCGGGGATTGCGAAACAGTTGCGTCTCTTCCCTGCTGCCCCCTCCCCCATCTGCCTTAATGTCATTCATTATTTGTGGAGCACTGAAACTGCTGAGATCTGACCCCGTAGCCTCGCCCCAGCCCACTTCCACCACTCTCTGGTTTCCGCCTCCAACTATTCGGTTGACTTGGTCCGGTCTAAAGATGAAATATCAAGAAAACAACAGCAACATCCAGGCAGAGATTCGGGGGCGACTAACGCTCGTCTCCCTTTGCTCTCATCTTGCAGGGTGGTGTACCAAGATGGCTTCTATGGTGCAGAGATCTATGTAAGTACAGTTGGCTTCTCTCCTTTGCATGCTCAGACGAAACACAAGTAAAGCAGACAAACAGCCCGGCCCTGGAGACAAAAACGTGATCCCCACAGCCCCCAGCATTCCCCCAATTCTGCTGCCAGGACGGCGTCAATTAGGCCTCTGTCTGCTGTGCCAGGAAACCCGACAACAAAATTTAAAACCCCCTCAGCTCCTCCCTTCTCTCGCTCTCTCTCTCTCTATCTCTCTGCTATGATCTCAGACTTTGGCAAACAGGCAGATCCGGGCTTAGTGTCCCGTGTCAAGTGAGGTCGTCTCTTCCTTCAAATTTGTCTGGGTTTTTGAGGTGCCTCATCTCATGCAGCTCTCCCCTTTCTCCCGCTACAGTACCTCTTCCCTCTCTGCTTTGTGTGTGTCTGTGTGTGTGTGTGTGTGTGTGTGTGTTTGTGTGTCTGTGTGTGTGGTGTGTGTGTGTGGTGTGTGTGTGTGTTTGCATAAGAGTGTACTCACTGGGTTTGGCTGGGATATCCCTGCCTGCCCCAGGGGGCTGTGCAGGGACCTGAGCGGGGCCCGTGCCTCCCGGCCATCACCATACGGTAGATAAGGGAAGCGGCAGCAGATAAAGGGATTAGCCGTCCCTCTGGAACTGTCCATGCAGACGGGGTCGCATTAGGGACGGGCCCTGCTGCATGCTGCCCTTGACGGGAGAAAAAGCAGGACACCATGGAGATAATACTGAAATTACCACGCTGCTCCACTTTGACATCAGTCCAAACATCGGGGAGGGAGGGAGGGGGGCTGTAATTTGTCGCTTTGAATCTGTGGCTGGTGTGGGGTTTTTTTCTTTCTTTTTTTTCTACTACTCCCAACTGCCGAGATAGTGAGATGACAGCAGGCCCGGCAGCGAAGGCAGCTGCCTCTCACTTTCACCCAGCCTGCATGCAAACAGAGAAGCCATGTCTGGTCAGGGAAACTGAATTCCTCACCCCTGTGATACCAGGACTCGTACGCCAGCCACCCAGGGCAGGACTGCATTTCACCGGCTTTTACTGTAGGGACGCCCAATGCCACAAAGTGCACAGAGGAGAGTGAGGCTGCTTTTTCAGTGTTATTGTTTGACTCTTGCGCTCTGTCGAGCCACCTCCAGTCAGCTTAGCTCCGCAGCTTGGTGTCCCCTGACCAAGGCTGGCCAGGTCAGACCATCACTCAACCCATCAAGTGCGTTCCCCGGTGCTTCCCTGTCATTAGTTTTGGTATTGGACACTGTACTGTTTCAGACTGGCTGAGTGAGCCGGAGGGTCTGCTGTGACTGGGAGATACAAGTCCCTCAGCTTTCTCTGTCCTCTACAGTCACTCAGTGGACACTGCCTTGTTGTGTGTCCTGAAACACTTTACTGTCCTGCTGAAACTAGTCAAACCAGTACAAGAATCGAGTGGGAGTTAAATCCAGATTAATATTAAAGGGAAAATTCCCCAATTTGTATCTTCTCTCTGTCTATCTGCAACAGGGATAACACATGAAAAACACCTGCAGTTTGTTCACCATCGTTTCTACATCTCGGGAGCAGCGGTGGAACAGTTTTTTTTCTGTCCGCCAAGTGACGTATCATGATGTCAGTTGGCAGCCAGAAAACCTACAGCCTAGCGGGGTTTCTGATACTCAGATCTGCTCTAAACATGCTGCTCAAAAGACACATCCTCATTCTCTTGACTAAGCTACGTTTCCGACAGTGTAAACCCCGTCACGCAACACTAGCGCAAAGTACTTTGTGGAGGACAGTACAGAGGTTTACACGCAATGCATTGTGGTACATGCGGGCTCTGTGGGAAAGAACGAGCAGGAGAACATCAATTTCTCCATCAGTATCGTACACAGTGAGGACTTTATTGCTTCAGTCCACTACATTACTCATCAGGACTGATTGCACGTACACAAAAGCATAGATGACATCCCGCTTTATGTCATCAGTATACTGATCACTAGGGATGGACATAACTATACTGATCAGTAGGGATGGACATAACTGTACTGATCATTAGGGATGGACATAACTATACTGATCACTAGGGATGGACATCAGTATACTGATCACTAGAGAAGGACATAACTATACTAATCAGTAGGGATGGACATCAGTATACTGATCACTAGGGATGGACATAACTATACTGATCAGTAGGGATGGACATAACTATACTGATCACTAGGGATGGACATAACTATACTGATCACTAGGGATGGACATCAGTATACTGATCACTAGAGAAGGACATAACTATACTAATCAGTAGGGATGGACATCAGTATACTGATCACTAGGGATGGACATAACTATACTGATCAGTAGGGATGGACATAACTATACTGATCATTAGGGATGGACATAACTATACTGATCACTACGGATGGACATAACTATACTGATCAGTAGGGATGGACATAACTGTACTGATCACTAGGGATGGACATCAGTATACTGATCACTAGAGAAGGACATAACTATACTAATCAGTAGGGATGGACATCAGTATACTGATCACTAGGGATGGACATAACTATGCTGATCACTAGGGATGGACATAACTATACTGATCACTAGAGAAGGACATAACTATACTAATCAGTAGGGATGGACATCAGTATACTGATCACTAGGGATGGAAATAACTATACTGATCACTAGGGATGGGTGTCACTTATATGATTATGTTTTTCCTGTGCTAAAACCATGCTTTTAAAGTGGTGCTTAAACCAGTACCCTCTTTAAATAAAGAGCAAATAATGACAAAAGAATGTCTCTCCTATTACAAAGGCAAAGAAATTTACCAACATTAACTCGTTTTAACTAAGTTATATGTATGTATGATAACTAAGTTAAATGTATGTATGATAACTTAGTTAAATGTATGTATGATAACTTAGTTAAATGTATGTATGATAACTAAGTTAAATGTATGTATGATAACTAGGTTATATGTATGCATGATAACTAGGTTATATGTATGTATGATCACTAAGTTAAATATATGTATGATAACTTAGTTAAATGTATGTATGATAACTTAGTTAAATGTATGTATGATAACTAAGTTAAATATATGTATGATAACTTAGTTAAATGTATGTATGATAACTTAGTTAAATGTATGTATGATAACTTAGTTAAATGTATGTATGATAACTTAGTTAAATGTATGTATGATAACTAGGTTATATGTATGTATGATAACTAGGTTATATGTATGTATGATAACTAAGTTAAATATATGTATGATAACTTAGTTAAATGTATATATGATAACTTAGTTAAATATATGTATGATAACTTAGTTAAATGTATGTATGATAACTTAGTTAAATGTATGTATGATAACTAGGTTATATGTATGTATGATAACTAGGTTATATGTATGTATGATAACTTAGTTAAATGTATGTATGATAACTTAGTTAAATGTATGTATGATAACTAGGTTATATGTATGTATGATAACTAGGTTATATGTATGTATTATCACTAAGTTAAATGTATGTATGATAACTAGGTTATATGTATGTATGATAACTAAGTTAAATATATGTATGATAACTTAGTTAAATGTATGTATGATAACTAAGTTAAATGTATGTATGATAACTAAGTTATATGTATGTATAACTAAGTTAAATGTATGTATGATAACTAGGTTATATGTATGTATGATAACTAGGTTATATGTATGTGTGATCACTTAAGTTAAATGTATGTATGATAACTAGGTTAAATGTATGTATGATAACTAGGTTATATGTATGTATGATAACTAAGTTAAATGTATGTATGATAACTAGGTTATATGTATGCATGATAACTAAGTTAAATGTGTGTATGATAACTAGGTTATATGTATGCATGATGACTAAGTTATATGTGTGCATGATAACTAGGTTATATGTATGCGTGATAACTAGGTTATATGTGTGCATGATAACTAAGTTAAATGTTTGTATGATAACTAAGTTAAATGTATGAATGATAACTAAGTTAAATGTATGTATGATAACTAACTTATATGTGTGTATGATAACTAAGTTATATGTGTGTATGATAACTAAGTTATATGTATGCACGATAACTAAGTTAAATGTATGTATGATAACTAGGTTATATGTATGCATGATAACTAAGTTAAATGTATGTATGATAACTAGGTTATATGTATGCATGATAACTAAGTTATGTGTGTGCATGATAACTAAGTTAAATGTTTGTATGATAACTAAGTTAAATGTATGAATGATAACTAAGTTAAATGTGTGTATGATAACTAGGTTATATGTATGCATGATAACTAAGTTATATGTGTGCATGATAACTAGGTTATATGTATGCGTGATAACTAAGTTATATGTGTGCATGATAACTAAGTTAAATGTTTGTATGATAACTAGGTTATATGTATGCATGATAACTAGGTTATATGTGTGTATGATAACTAAGTTAAATGTATGTATGATAACTAAGTTAAATGTATGAATGATAACTAAGTTATATGTATGGTAAGTAAATATAGAACATCACTGGCTGCACAGCCCATTGTTGGAAACGTTTGGGGTAAAATACAGTGACATTGTTGCCCGTTCTGCCTTTGGCATTTTGGCCCAGTTTAACAGATTAACTTGCTGCCGTCACTCACCGTTGACAAAGCAACTGAATGTGAAATGAGGGTGTACGATGGGGGTCAGAGGTGAGCACTTGCAGCTTTTGTTTTGGCCAGTGGAAAACATTAAGTGGCTATTTCAGTCTGCAGCTTAGGTGTTGTATTTTGAACGCGTTTCAGTCAGGTAGGAATATGTTGTACAGGAAGCGGTGCCATTGTGATATTGAGTTTTGGTACTCAACCCTGCGGAGCACACAGAACAGTGAGGAAGGCGTTCGTGCACACCGGTGTGCCGGTATGTGGGCCAGATACCCTGTATGAGGTGATAGAAAGCACATATGTAGTATATACGTACATGAACTTGTGCCTTCACAAGCACACACCCACGCCCACATGCAAGCATGTGTAACACAAATACAGACGGACATGTATGTGTGTGCAGGCACACAAGTGCAAAAATATACGCACACAGACGACAACATAACAAATGTGCTGCACTGTTGTGTGCAGGATTTGACAATGTGGGAGAGTGATTTATTGGCCTGTGTTTGTTCAGGCTGTTGCCACAATCAGCACAGTCCCAAGGTATGGCCGTCCCACAGGAAGTCATCTGCCTCAAGTTCTGTGACTTCCTGTCCCTGTGGAACACATGAGGGGGAACAGGCAGTGGCTCGAACAGCACGATCTCCTGACCTGATTTCTCGTGCAGCCATGGCTGCGGTCGAGCGATGTCGTTCAGAACATCTTCACTGCTGAGTTTAAAAAATAAATGAAAACATGCATTATTAAAAGCCACCTTTCCACCGTGAGGATGCAGATGGGTACCCACTCCGCTGGCACTAATAGAAAAACAGTGGGAGAACAGCTTCATTTTTCAAAGAGTAATAGCACCACTCCACAATGAGGTCCTTAATTCCTTCCCCGTCCTGGCAAATGAATACTCCGGGCCTGATTCCCCAACAGTCCAGCCGTATTCCGCCTCCTCACACTTCCTCTGTTGGGCAAGGCAGCTGTGTAAAGGAAAAATAGCGCTCTTCAATAATGTAGCAGGAGAGCTTTCACAGTCTGGAAATGGACAGAATTTGGAGAGTTTTCCCTCGTGGTCTGTTACGCCACACCTGCCAATGGGATGGCACTCTAGTCTGGCAATAGCAAAGCTTCCCAAAGTATTTAGTCCCTCTGAACATCGCTCATTTTCTATTGCTGCTGCTGTCTAGACTAGACAGCACCCTCTGGCTGTCAGCCAGGGCTCCTGCAGCTAGTTGCATCAGTAACTCCATGTGTTGTGGACAGTCAAAACTACAGAGCCTATTAAAGGCTGTGCTTTATAATGTTGTGCCCTTGTTTCTCTAATGCTTAACCTTTTCCCAATAAGACACAGGACAAGACGAGCACGGTCATTGATTAACTCTGTGGTATTTTCATAGGGTGGCTATGCAGCATACAGATATGCCCAGCCCACCACCACTGCTGCCTACAGTGACAGGTGAGTCCCCATAATGCAGTCATCTTCATTATGCCATCATTATCCATTACATAAATACATCTCCTTTTAGATAGACTCTTGAAAGTGTCGCATTTCGCACCAATAATGTCTGCACTAAATGTCTGCACTAAATATCCCAAGTCAGTGTTGAAATCCTCATGCAACGCAGGGATCCACTGATTTCACTTTTTCACTGCTGATACCGCTTCCAAGTAGGAATCTTGAAGTACTGGTCGATACTGAGTACTGATTCGATCCATTACTCTTGCTGAACAGTGCAGACTTAGACCATTAGTTTTGGGTCAATGGGCAAAATATTTAATAGGATCAGTTTTTCTCCACCATTAAGAATATGGGTTTCCATGTGCCGAAAATGCAGTAAATCAAGCCACTTGGCTTTTATTTATGACATTTTATTTATGACATCCATAAATCATGGATTTTAGAGTTGAGTAAAATCTCTGATACAGGTGCTGCATTTCAGCCCAATATCAACCCAATATACAATACCAGTATCGGTGCATCCTTAATGCAATGGCATCCAAACACAGCAGTCTGAGGTCATTACAATTTAACTCCAAATAAAAACAACAATGGATCCGCGGCCCGGCTATAGACATGGACTTGACTTGATAAATGGAATCGGCCTCACCAAAACTTTAAAAATATAGTCCACTTCACTACTCTGCCTCCAATTATGCTGTCTATTAGGAGACCCACAGTCTAGCTCCAAGCTAAAGAACACAAAAAAGTAACCTTGTTGGGCAAGATGAAAAAAGAAGAGGCGATCTATCCACCACTCTGTGCCTGTGATGGGAGAGTGGGTATATCAATGGTATTTATGAATGGCCTCGGGTCTGTGGAAGGGAGAGACAGGAAGAATGAGAGAGAGAGAGAGAGAGAGAGAGAGAGAGAGAGAGAGAGAGAGAGAGAGAGAGAGAGAGAGAGAGAGAGAGAGAGAGCTGAGGAGAGATGAGCAGGCAGGGACTCCATCACTTCTGAGCGATGCCATTCCGGTTCAGGTGTGCTCCGTTGGAAGAAGGCATGGCTGATTCATTCGGCCCCTCAAAGCCGCTGTCAGCCAGGATGTGGGCCGGGTTTGGGAATCTAATCTGGAAAGGATTGAGCGTGTCACTTGTGATAACGTACACCCTGCCTGAGAGCTTGAAGATCATATCGATAATGTAAGATTTATCAGGCCTTGCTGCGACTCGAATTATGAGCAGCCGTGCTCGGCGAGAGCAGAAATTGGACAGCACCTCCCCCCCCCCCCCCGGCCCCTGGGAGTGATTTAATTCCTGTTTCACCTGCCTATGTTTTTCCCTGAGATTTAATGTAATTTGCTCCCGAGTTGTTTGTTTTGCTTTTGTTTTCCCTCCCTCCTTGGTCCGTTTGTTACCCTTTGAATAAATGGCCCTGCCCATCGGATCAATAGGGGTTTCATAAGGTATTGTCTCAGCAATACCTTATCAGACTTAACCGCCAGAGCAATCAACCAATCATGGAAAGAGGTCAGCGGGATTTTAGAAGGCTTGTGAAACCCCCGTAAAATATGAAACGTTCATTATCTGAAAAGCCTCTGGCGCTCGCTCACAGGCCTGCATCACGGAAGCTCTGTAAAAAGACCAAGCATACGGCTGATTTCATATCGGTAGCCTGATCTATCAAAGTGGCCCTGGGAGGAACCGCCCGTGTTATAAGAGACCCAGCCGGCCTTCAGTCAGCTCCGTCGAAGCCCTGTGACATTGCATCGGGCGGTTTGACCCGCCGGTTGTCAGCAATGCCACTCTGGTGAGAGCCATTTTGTAGATATATTAGCCTGTGAGGGGCCTCTGGGGTTTGGTGCTCGCTGAAGATAAGAGGTCCACGGAGAGCTCCCCTGACCATCTCATGGCACAGGCCTCCTCCCCAAGGAGCCGAGGCAGCCTTTCCCGATTTTACGTCCCGCGCACCGACCTTGGGTGCCTGCCGGACTTAAGTGGGACGAGCCATATTTAGATCTTATGTAACTCAGCGTAGCTCCGGCAGTAGGCATGCGTGCTGTATGTCTCTCTTTCTCCTCCAGGAGAATTCCTCCCCACTCTCCACTTTTTCTTTTTTTTGTATTCCTGGTTGATTTGGTTGCCCTCAGTCCTTGGCTGGGTGTGCCTTATCTGCTCCGTGCAGACCCTCATTTGCAAGCGAGCATTGAACAACAAAAAGAGAGCGAGAGAGAGAGAGAGAGAGAGAGAAAGTAAATAGAGGAATATATGAAGTCAAATAAATAAATAAATATGGCCGACACATCTTGTCCTGTCGCAGGAGGAAATTGGAAGGATTAGTTCCAAACCAGCAACAATGAAAAGACAGGGGTGTGAGCTCGCCGTGCAGCCTGGGTAAACAAGAACAGGGTGAGAGAGCACACGGAGACCAGAGAGCCCCGACCGAGACGTCCAATCCCAGACTCGCTCGCCCTCATTCAGTTTTGTACCTCTTTCTTTCTTTCTTTCCATCGCTTTGTATCTGTTTCTGTCTCCCTCCTACTCCTCGGCCGCCCCTCCCTCTCTCCCCCTCTCATTACCTATTCCTTCCACCTAATCAAGATGACAACGACGAGGCTGGTGTAATTCGCCAACCTTTGAACTCGCTGGTTTTTTCCTGCCACCGTGTATAATGAGCAGAGCCCAGGAGGGAGAGGAGCGGGGTCATTGATTGTGTTGGGAGACTTGAAAGAGTTTGACTGCAGGGGTTGAGCATTAAACAAACGGGCATAACTGTTCTCCCCTCTTTTAGTCAATGATAGATCAATGACCATGTTTTTGGTACACCCCCCCCCTTGCAGCTACGGCAGAGTCTATGCAACGGCAGACCCTTACCACCACACGATCGGCCCCGCCGCCACGTACAGCGTGGGCACTATGGTAAGTCCCCCGGACCTCCGCCCCGCTTTACCCGCATCGTCATGACAACATTGAGATGAAAGCCGAGCAGGCACACGACACAGCGGCTTCCAGAGCACTCCAGAATAAAGACCAGAGATCACAGCGCTCACTGGTTTTTATTCATGTGTTTGATTTATTTGGACTTTTCTCTCTTCTGCCATGCCATCCCGCACAGCCTAACGGAGCCGAACACCTTTTAACCCCCTCCCCCTTTTTGCATGCAGACATTGGCTCGGGCATCCTGTGCAATGGAGCTATGTGGTGTTATATGTATGCCACACCAAGTCACCTCATGCAGCACCAATTTGACCCAGGTTCCACCTAAAAACAGAATGAACGCTCACCGCAACTTTGTTTTTTATACAAGCTGTCCGTCTCACGTCGCCGCTCCATTTCCCCCAAATGTTCTGTTGTTTCCACACCCAGCTCACTATCGAGTTGGCTCATTTTCATTTCTTTTATTTTTTTCATTCAATTCAAACCAAACTTGAAGGGATGAAATTGAATAGTTAATGTCTGTTTTTAGCTAGCTTTTGCAGCTACTGTAACATCAAAGATGAAAAGATATATATCTACACATATATATGTATATGTATATATATATATATATATATATAAAATAAATAAAAGCATCTTTAAAAAAAGAAAAGAGAAATGAAGAAGCGGAGAGGTGGTTTCTCTGTGGTTCGCTGTATGTTGAGGGACCGGGACTGGGCTCAGACTTAATGTAAAGATTAACGACCATCACACGCATGCAGCAGTGTGCCGTGGGACACGACTGAGAGCGCGGTGCCGGAAGGAAGCTTTTTGTTTTGCCCTCCGCTTCTACCCACAAGGTTGATCGGACGAGTGCTCTCTGCCTGAGAAATGACTCAAATCTACCGTTCCGGCATGCATGCAATTTTTCGACAGCGTTACAGAAAATAAATAAATAAACAGATTTTTCAAAACGGCGTACAGTGCCCCGGTGCAGCTGCTAGCTAAAAGCTTTCATTAATTAAGACATTTTTTCCCTCTTCATTTACTTAAAAAAAACTGTGCTTGAACTTTTTCTATTATTATTATTATTATTATTATTATTCTTTTCTTCCAAATTTCCTTCCCTTTCTCCACCACTGTAGTTCTCCCCATTACGATACAGACAGGACTTGGGCCCCTAAAATGTGGGAGCTTATGACGTGTGTGTTGGGAGCCGAGGGGGCCGACAGACAGAGAGGGGTGTGCTGGTGGGGGTAACAGGGGTCTGGTGGTGGACCAGCGGTGTGCATACCGGGACACCTGCCATGCAGAAGCCTATACCAGATAGACTCGTGAGTCGAGGAGGAAGATCGGCGTGATTCCTGACTCTTCAACTGCGTTTGCGTTAATAGCAGTAATGTAGAGAGGACTGGTTTTCTTATTTATTTATTTATTTATTTGTTTATTTGTGCATTTAAAAGATACCCAATAATTAGTTCCTCTGAGGTTGCGTAAAATTCTCTTTGCCCCTTTACAGCATACAAACGTGTTTCATACGGAGGAAAGTTTTGTACAAACCAGGGTTCCCACCGAAATTAGGGGAAATTAGCTTTGAAGGTCTTGGACTTTGCCTTCGGTGTTTGTGCAAATTCCAAATAGCAGCAGAGTCAGTGGAAAACGAGATGAGGGAAGGAGCATGACTGTGGTGTGTGTGTGTGTGTGTGTGTGTGTGTGTGCATGCATGTAGAGTGTGTGTGTGTGTGTGTGTGAGTGTATGAATGTGTATGTGTTGCGTGTTAAATTGGCCTGCAGGTGTGCATGTATAGGCCCTGCTCATGAATGCTCTGTGTGTGTGTGTGTGTGTGTGTGTGTGTGTGTGTGTGTGTGTGTGTGTGTGTGTGTGTTGCCCCAGATAACCTGAGCATGGCACAGAATGGAGGGAGTTATACCCCGGGGTGGTATACACCTCTCCAGAAGGGCGTGGGCACCTCCATTGGACTTGAAATGGAATTATGATTTAGTCCCTTTGAACTTACTTCGCTTTGGCAGAATGTGTGGTATTGTTGCAGACTGGTAGAATGTGTGGTATTGTTGCAGCCTGGTAGAGTGTGTGGTATTGTTGCAGCCTGGTAGAGAGTGTGGTATTGTTGCAGCCTGGTAGAGAGTGTGGTGTTGTTGCAGCCTGGTAGAGAGTGTGGTATTGTTGCAGACTGGTAGAATGTGTGGTATTGTTGCAGCCTGGTAGAGTGTGTGGTATTGTTGCAGCCTGGTAGAGAGTGTGGTATTGTTGCAGCCTGGTAGAGTGTGTGGTATTGTTGCAGCCTGGTAGAGAGTGTGGTATTGTTGCAGCCTGGTAGAGAGTGTGGTATTGTTGCAGCCTTGTAGAGATTGTGGTGTTGTTGCAGCCTGGTAGAGAGTGTGGTATTGTTGCAGCCTGGTAGAGAGTGTGGTATTGTTGCAGACTGGTAGAGAGTGTGGTATTGTTGCAGCCTGGTAGAGAGTGTGGTATTGTTGCAGCCTGGTAGAGAGTGTGGTATTGTTGCAGCCTGGTAGAGTGTGTGGTATTGTTGCAGCCTGGTAGAGAGTGTGGTATTGTTGCAGCCTGGTAGAGTGTGTGGTATTGTTGCAGCCTGGTAGAGAGTGTGGTATTGTTGCAGACTGGTAGAGTGTGTGGTATTGTTGCAGCCTGGTAGAGAGTGTGGTGTTGTTGCAGCCTGGTAGAGAGTGTGGTATTGTTGCAGACTGGTAGAGTGTGTGGTATTGTTGCAGCCTGGTAGAGTGTGTGGTATTGTTGCAGACTGGTAGAGAGTGTGGTATTGTTGCAGCCTGGTAGAGAGTGTGGTGTTGTTGCAGACTGGTAGAGAGTGTGGTATTGTTGCAGCCTGGTAGAGAGTGTGGTGTTGTTGCAGACTGGTAGAGAGTGTGGTATTGTTGCAGCCTGGTAGAGAGTGTGGTGTTGTTGCAGCCTGAGCAGCGTTTTCCTGCAGGAGCGTTTTCCCACACTGAGCAAGTTGGTGAGCTAAGCAAGTTGTTTTTTCTTTCACTTTATTGGTTAATGTAATTCCCTCAAGAAATCGCATCAGGGCAGGTCCCACGTTGCTACGCTTTAGTCGAGGCAACAGAGATATGTTGACCCCCCCCCTCCTGCCCCGCTGTAGCCAAAAGAAAAAAAGCTAAAAATATTCAACATTCACTCCACCTTTCACCACCAAGTTCCAAATCCACCAGCACCCCGAAACACGCCGTCTGAACCCCGGTCCCAACACACACTTGCAGAATGTGCAATTTTGAGCAAACAAAAGTGAATTATTAGCTCAAGTATCTGAACATAAAAGTTGTTTCCGTGAATATTTTCTCGGCCACGCCGACGTTCATCCTTGTAAGGCAAGTGCACGAAAACGGAAGGAAATTTGTGGAGAAACAGAAACCAACAAGTAAGCTGTCACCTGAATACTGATTGGTACTTTTCCATCTTTGATGTTGCAGGCTAGCCTATACAGAGGAGGGTACAGTCGCTTCACTCCCTACTAAAAGAAAGAGAAAGAGACATTACCCCCAACAAACAAACAAAATTTACAAAAAAGAAAGATCTAACAAACGAACCCAAGCCGACACCTGGTCCTTGGTGGAGAGCTAAATCATTCTAAAAGCTTCCGGGTCCCACGCTGAGCCCCCTCCCCTCTCAAGCCGATATTTCTACAACAGCCTTTTGATGTCATCATTGGTCTGCTCTTGTTTTCTGTATTCATTTTTGTGCTTTTGGTTTTATTTTGGAAAGTTTTATGCACACGTGCATTTCCTGACTGCTGTATATGGGTGCTGTGTCACCAGAACCAATGTGAGCCTCCTGCAGCACGCATGATGCATGCTCAGAGGTGTGGGTCTGCAGCCGCCGTCATCTGACTAAGAACATACCGGGGCATTTGATCATCTCTCATGGGCCGGAGATGTACATAACAGTACCCTCGTCCTATCAAGTCCACATCAAATCTTATCAATTTTGCAAACCGCCCCCCCCTTCTTAATTTCTCCTTGAACTTTGTGTTCTGCCCTCTAGTGTTCGCTGGTGAAGGGCTTGCTAGTGCTGAACAACATGCCCTGGTCATTCTTAGCTCACGAGACGGCACTGCTCTGCTATTTCTTTATTTTACCTTTTTTAAAGTTGGAGTGTCCCTCTGTATTGCACTTGCAGTGGAGCCTTACAAAAGCTATCGGGTGTGACGGCATGCAGAGTAAAGGGGGTCACGTGAGGTCAGAGTTCGAACTCACGCTGCTCATATTCTCACCAACACAGTGTGGCAGATGCAGTAAAAGGTTCACCGTTTAATAACTGTGTAATACAAAGCCTTTTTTCCCCACACACACACACACACACACACACACACACACAATGACATATCAGTGAGGCGCGCAGGTGGGTTTGATCCGGCGGGTTTCAGGTCATTGGTGACGGGTCGCTCTGTCACCGCAGCGCTTACCTGTCTCTTTTCAGCGCTGCACAAACATGTTTTACCTCAGGATAAGCGAGCAGACGCTTAGAGCGAGTCACGGCGCCGTAATGAGACGCTGTCCACCGAGCTGTCGCCGGGCGGGACATGTCCAGCAGACCCGTCCCGGTTACAACACGGGTTTCTAGCGCGGGGATGGTTACGCTGATTTGGTGGAAAACAAGAGAGCTCAAGAGCAGACGAGAGAGCAGGACTGCAGCGCTGTGCTGTGTGAACAGCGCTGTATAAAGTATAGATATGATTGTATATTGTATAACACAGCCTGCTGTGTGCACAAGTCCCACCACGGGCCGGCCGCCGAGCTCTGCAGGAGTCCTGCCACGAGCTGTACATGTGAACACGACTCAGCAGCCCTCGCCTCCTGCCTGCAGTCGTCCCATCGGCTTCTGTTATCGAACCCGCGTGCTGAAGGGAGCGAAGTGAGGCAGACTGAAAACAACATTAGTGTAGCTGCTGTAAGCCGTCAAGATTTCATTACAACAAACGGAGGAAAAAAATGGAGCAAACTAGCTGTGCCCATACCTGTTCAGTTTATACACGATATACCTAACAAAAGTTTGTGTTTTTCTAATCATCTCTGAGATGTCACATGTTTATGAAAGCGTACCGCTTTATTCCAGATGTTAAAACGAGAGACACTGTTGCATAGCAACAACAAAACACACCATCATCACTTGTGTGTCAACGGGGAAAAAAAAACAACTTTTGTCCGGGTGAAACGGCGTTCCTCCTTTTCTATATCCTCGTAGGTGGAGACCACCGGGGGCTTTTTATATGAGGAGAGACAAACCTGGGGTATCGTTTTTACCCTCTTACAAGGGAAGAACCAGTTTGTGCATTTGTAGGAGTTTGGTACTGTGTGGCAGTGTGTGTGTGTGTGTGTGTGTGTGTGTGTGTGTGTGAGAGGAAAAGGTCATAAGAGAGAAAGTATGCCATGTGCTAACATTGCCGTAGTTTGTAGTGACAGTTTTAGATGACCCCTGCCCCCCTGCCCCCCTTGTCCAATGCAATAACATCTTGATAGCCCGGCCCGGCAGGGGTGCCCGCAGATCCAGATAGGACTTTAACAAGATGGCGGACCCCTGCTAGAGTAGAACAACAACAAAAAAGTGATTGATGACGTGCTACGGAGATGTACCGTAACTTCCTCCTCCTCTGTTGCGATAGGCGGTGACTTGCTCGCTGTCGGACTCCCGTTCCCCGCCAATGCCCTTGTCGTGCCGGGCGTGCACGCTTTCTGTTGGTCCCACGCTTCTCTGGTTCTGCTCTCGAGCCGCTCGCCGTGACTGGCGTGTGAACGGCATCCTGTTGGCGAGCAGGTAGTGCTCATTCAATGCACCTGTAGGAGTAGTACTAGTAGTACTAGTAGTACTAGTAGTAGTAGTAGTAGTACTAGTAGTAGTAGTAGTAGTAGTAGTAGTACTAGTAGTAGTACTAGTAGTAGTACTAGTAGTAGTAGTAGTAGTTGTTGGGTGCTGACCATTGGCTAGTGGGCTAATCAGGACTGTGCGAGTGCACCGGAACAGTAAATTGAATCGGCAAAACAGCCCAAAAAACATGCCAAAGAAAAACAAAAGATACAGAGAACGACCATGACGTAAACATATGAGCACGAGGTTTCCCGCTCGACTCCTTGTGACGTCTTACGCACCGTCAGTCCTGTCACCACAGAGGTGGGTTCGAGTCCTGTCACCGGGAGTCGCTCCTGTGAATCTGCCCGGGTTGTCCACCGTTTACAAAAGAGAAGAAGAAAAAAGAGTTGCATTGTTGAACTGTTTGTGTGTCAGCTTATCAAGGCTTTAATAGAAATAACGCTTGTAAATAGCCACAGTATTAAATATTGTAAAGTTCTCAGATGTTTTATTATGCTAAAGGCAAAACTAAAATACGAATTATTCATAATATTTTGCTACCGTTTGTTTCGTCGCCATCCTCACTAACTCGGGGCGGAAGCCCGTCTGCAGCTTGATATGCAACCAGACCTCTTCTCTCTCCAGAGTCTGACAACAAACCCGCTAATACCGACTATTAGCACTATTTAGGGATATTTATATCTTATCAGAAACTGCTATCCGTCCATGGTTTCTGTTCACTACTGTATTGGGTGAGCCCTGATAAGCTGGCCAGTATCTTTGTTGATCCATCCAAAAAGATTTGTACAAAAAGAACCAAGCAAAAAGTGACAGCAACTGTAAATACATTTAAATGTATAGACACACACTATATCTCGATTCTCTGACTGTTTTATATGTATTCATATATGAAGTGGGTTTATCTGTGTATTTTCATTCAAACTGAACCTGTTCTGGAATTGTTTGTAATTTCTATATTCAAGAATATATTGTCTGAAAGGTGTAAGTAATTTGCTTTGGTTGATTTCATAGGTAAAGTATACTTATTATGTTGTTTTTTTTCCTTTCTTAATCAGAAATTACTTTCTCTTGTCAGCATATGTGACATATCTAAAGTAACCTCTGATTGTTTTGAGTGTCAGAATAAACCAGTTATAAGAACACGACGGCTGCCTGCACAGACGGCTGCGTTTTGTTGCCGAGTCGAGGCCTCGCCGTGTTAATGTGATAGCGTGCTGGGTTTCTGTCTGTAAATGGCCTGCAGGGGGCGCTGGCACGTCAACACTGGCGTTGACTCTGCCTTTTTGAGCAGTATTCATGGAAATGGGTTAGTGCAGAGTCCCCTGTAAAGACATCTCAACTCTGAGCACAGAAATGCCAAGATAACCCGCTTCTGGGGGCGTCCGGGTGGCGTGGCGGTCTGGTCCGGTGCCTACCAACACGGGGATCGACGGTTCGAATCCCCCTGTTACCTCCGGCTCGGTCGGGCGTCCCTACAGACACAACTGGCCGTGTCTGTGGGGGGGAAGCCGGATGTGGGTATGTGTCCTGGTCGCTGCACTAGCGCCTCCTCTGGTTTGTCGGGGCGCCTGTTCAGGGGGGAGGGGGGACGGGGGGGAATAGCGTGATCCTCCCACGCGCTACGTCCCCCGGTGAAACTCCTCACTGTCAGGTGAAAAGAAGCGGCTGGTGACTCCACATGTATGGGAGGAGACATGTGGTAGTCTGCAGCCCTCCCCGGATCAGCAGAGGGGGAGGAGCAGAGACCGGGACGGCTCGGAAGAGTGGGGTGATTGGCCAAGTACGATTGGGGAGAAAAAAGGGGGGGGGGATAACCCACTTCTGATGGGGGCAGAAAACCCAGACTGTGGGGTGGTGATCAGTAAATGTGTACCTACGCCTGTCTGGTGTGGGCTCTCTGTCAGTGAGGCTTGTGTGCACTTGGTGCACCGTTGTGCCGGCCGGCCGAGCTGCCAGGTTTCTACACTGCATGGGGGTGTTTGTGTGTGGGAGTCCCAGCTGATGCTCCGTAAAATCGCAGAAACAATAGAGGAGGAGGAGGAGCTGTGTTTCTCCTTGATGAGAAACCAAGGCAGGGGGGTGGTTGGGGTACGGGGGTTGGAGTCAGGGAGACGGCAGTGGAGATGGAGGAGGAGGAAGAGAGGGGAGGCGTTCTGGGCCTGATCTGATATTAGCATGCCACTCACTCATGTGTTTGTCTCTCCGACGGGGGGCGTGGGAAAGCACTACAAAGTCAGCGTCGGAAATTAAAGCCCCGACTTGTTTTCCTGCTGAAGCCTGACAGGCCGCTGGAAATCTCTCTGAATTAGCGGGTGACCGCCATGACAAGGGTCCCGGGACACTCGCCGCTCTCCTCCCTCCCTCTTGTGCCCCCACCCCCCCACACTACAACCCCCACACCCCAACCAAACCTCCCCCACCATCACAGAGAAAGCAAGGCCTCGGCTCAAGTCTCTTTCCACTCTGCACCACCAAGCCACCCCACCCCACCCCACCTGCCGTGTGATTACAACAAACTTTTTTTTCCTTCCGAGGAGAGAAGTAGCTCTGTGTTGGTGTGAGCATACCAGGCCTTCACCCTGCATTTTATTCTGCTACATGACAACAATGGCATGACAAGTGAATGAAGTAGGGTTTTTGCCTCCCAGCTTTCCTTTGTGTACATGTTTTTTGGGTTTTTTTTGGAAGCATGGTTTCCAGTGTCGGTGTTTTTCTTAACTCCGTAAGAATGCCTTAACCTCTCATTGTGTGTTGTTCCTGCTTTCATGGGCTGTGCTAGATGGGAAAGAGTTGTGGGGCGGTGTGAGTTTTGTGAAAGCAGTGCTTTGTTGTGTACACTCCACCAGACATTACAGTTATCCTGTGTGTTTACTTGTCGTAGTTCAGAGATTGGTCTCCAAGCTTAGCCTACACACATAAACATAAATGTATAGTGCAACAAGACATATATTTTGCAACAAGACATATATATTGCATAAATATATATTGCAACAAGACATATATATTGCATAAATATATATTGCAACAAGACTCTTTATTGCATAAATATATACTGCAACAAGACATATATATTGCATAAATATATATTGCAACAAGACTCTTTATTGCATAAATATATATTGCAACAAGACATATATATTGCATAAATATATACTGCAACAAGACATATATATTGCATAAATATATACTGCAACAAGACATATATATTGCATAAATATATATTGCAACAAGACTCTTTATTGCATAAATATATATTGCAACAAGACATATATATTGCATAAATATATACTGCAACAAGACATATATATTGCATAAATATATACTGCAACAAGACATATATATTGCATAAATATATACTGCAACAAGACAGTCACATCTGAGAAGCGGCTCAGAAAGACAAACAGAACTAGTTCAGCCCAGTTTGTGCTACGCCGCCACACCTGCTCCACGCAGCTCCTAACATGTCTCATTATGTGTGCCTATGAGAAACGTGACGCCCCGCATATTTACCTGTCTCCCCACTTGTCTCCCTGTTTGCAGTAAATGCATAAGGAAGAGCTGTACTCAGTATTGATGGACATCACAGATGA
Source organism: Lampris incognitus (assembly GCF_029633865.1). Classification (NCBI taxonomy): domain Eukaryota; kingdom Metazoa; phylum Chordata; class Actinopteri; order Lampriformes; family Lampridae; genus Lampris; species Lampris incognitus. The sequence continues at coordinate 58,003,635 of NC_079220.1, forward strand.
TAAAACAACGAGGAGAGGAGAACTAGCTTTAAGAAAATAACATAAGAAGAAGAAAGAGACGAAGAGGAGGAGGGGGAGGAGCAGGAGTCCCTCTACTGAGGCTGGCGAGGGAAGACGGGAGGCGTGCAGAAGTGGCACCGTGTGTCAAACCAGCCACAAGCTTGACAGACGGAGCGAGCCAGTTTCCACCGGGGACCATCTTTGTGCTGGGTAGAAAAGGAAAGCGAGAGAAAGAGAAGTGCAGAGTGTCCCGTTATTATAAAACATTTTATTTTTCTATACTTTTGTGATTTACAACGGTAAAAAAGGTGTCTATAAAACAGTATATATGTACAAATATGTTTTTATGTTTTTTGGTAAAGGGAGACGAACAGTTGGCCCTCGATGCTGATTCTGTGGTATGCAGGAAGGAGAGGGAGAGAATCCCACTCCTCTCTCTATGGCACACCGCCCCTGTCGCTGACAGACAGGAGGTCTGAAAAACAAACAAAAACTATAGGCCTATATATACAGCGCAGTAATAATAGAATGGTGGCGAGGGGAGTCCAGCATCCAGACAGAGGCGCTACATTGTACTTCCTGTGGTCGCGGTCAAAGGTCAGCCTCCGGCAGGAGGTCACCAAGGTTCACTTCCTGTGTGCGGTCCTTTTGTGGTCTCACTGGTCCACTTTCTTCCTTCCAATCTTCCTACCTTCCTCACTTGGGTCAGTGGTGCTGCTCCTCCTCTTGTTGCAGTGTCACTGGCCTCCTTCCTACCGGCGGTCACTACTGTTAGCAACTCCTGCCTCCATGGATATTGTCATGATGTCACTTCCTCCTGACAGCGCCACTTGGCCTCCCTTTTTCTGAATTGGCGGTGTCACTGGTTTACAACACGGAGGTCTGGGTGGCGGGGGGGGACCCCCTCATGAAACATTTAAATAACCCCCTCCCCGCTTTGCCCCTCTCCATGCCTCAGCAGAGGTCCAGGACTGAGGACGTGAAAGAGAGCATGGCGCAGAGGTCCCCCCCCCCAAACACCCCTGACTTTACTTCACCTGCCAGCCTCCAGGCCCAAGCCTTTGTGTCACCCCACACCAAATGGACAACCCCCCCCCCCACATCCACCCACCCAAAGCGCAGACCAACAAGAGAACGGTGCATTAAAACTGCAGAGGATGCACATTTCCACCTACAAGAATAACTCATCAACCTCCATGTAACAAATTGAATTGTACTCGAATTAATCCCATTGTAGTACATCAGCAGGTGCATAACCCAAACACAAGCCTGAGGCATATAGACGACGTCGCTAGATGAAAAAAAGACTAAAAAGAAAAAAAAAACATAGATTTACAGTAGTGCCCATCCAATGGTAATAAAGAACGAGGGCTGAACTATGTCAACTACAATGTTGTTTTGTCAATGTATTCTGAGAATATTTATTTGTGTGATCTTCGCAGCACTGAACATTTTTAAAGAGGGAAAAGAAGTTTTAATTTGATGGAGCAGAACCTTAATTTCTATCAGGAGAGTCACTGTAAACACGTGTTTAAACAAGAATGTTGGTTCAATTCTTTGAATGTACTTTACTGTCTAGGGTGTCCAACAAGTATGTATTCTTTTTTTCTGTATATAAATATATATACATATCTATTATATGGGCTGTGGTGATGTCAGGGAGTATAGAGGGGGTGGGCAAGAAAGCCTCATCTTTGGCCCCCCCAAGCATAGATATCTGACCCCCCCCCCCACTGATATACCCCTGATCTATACTGTAACATGTGATCATTTGTTATATGATTGGAAGTGTGATGGTGATAGTGTGAACTGACCCCCCCCCCAACTCCTTACCACACAAACACACGTTGTGCAGAAACGTGCAGATAAAACACACACAAAGCGTAAACACAAACATTCAAACACACATTTTGTTTTTTGGGTTTTTGTTTTTTAGTTGTTTTTTTTTTTTTTTTGCCCCATCAAACGCAGCACATCATGTGTACTGGTGATACAGGGGTAATACATGATGTGTACTTGTGAAACACGGATAGTACATGATGTGTACTGGTGATACAGGGGTAGTACATGATGTGTACTGGTGATACAGGGGTAGCACATCATGTGTACTGGTGATACAGGGGTAGCATATCATGTGTACTGGTGATACTGGGGTAGTACATCATGTGTACTGGTGATGCTGGGGTAGTATATCATGTGTACTGGTGATACTGGGGTAGTACATCATGTGTACTGGTGATACTGGGGTAGTACATCATGTGTACTGGTGATACTGGGGTAGTACATTGTGTCTGCTGGTGATACTGGGGTAGTACATCATGTGTACTGGTGATACTGGGGTGGTACATGGTGTCTGCTGGTGATACTTGGCTAGTACATGGTGTCTGCTGGTGATACTGGGGTAGTATATCATGTGTACTGGTGATACTGGGGTAGTAAATCATGTGTACTGGTGATACTGGGGTAGTATATCGTGTACTGGTGATACTGGGCTAGTACATTGTGTCTGCTGGTGATACTGGGGTAGTACATCATGTGTACAGGTGATACTGGGGTAGTACATGGTGTCTGCTGATGATACTGGGCTAGTACATGATGTCTGCTGGTGATACTGGGGTAGTATATCATGTGCACTGGTGATACTGGGGTAGTACATGGTGTCTGCTGGTGATATTGGGGTAGTACATCATGTGTACTGGTGATAGTGGGGTAGTACATGGTGTCTGCTGGTGATACTGGGGTAGTATATCATGTGTACTGGTGATAATGGGGTAGTACATCATGCGTACTGGTGATACTGGGGTAGTACATGGTGTCTGCTGGTGATACTGGGGTAGTACATCATGTGTGCTGGTGATACTGGGGTAGTACATCATGTGTACTGGTGATACTGGGCTAGTACATGGTGTCTGCTGGTGATACTGGGCTAGTACATGGTGTCTGCTGGTGATACTGGGGTAGTACATCATGTGTACTGGTGATACTGGGGTAGTACATCATGTGTACTGGTGATTCTGGGCTAGTACATGGTGTCTGCTGGTGATACTGGGGTAGTACATCATGTGTACTGGTGATACTGGGCTAGTACATCATGTGTACTGGTGATACTGGGCTAGTACATGGTGTCTGCTGGTGGTACTGGGCTAGTACATGGTGTCTGCTGGTGATACTGGGCTAGTACATGGTGTCTGCTGGTGATACTGGGCTAGTACATCATGTGTACTGGTGATACTGGGCTAGTGCATGGTGTGTGCTGGTGATACTGGGCTAGTGCATGGTGTGTGCTGGTGATACTGGGCTAGTGCACGGTGTGTACTGGTGATACTGGGCTAGTACACGGTGTGTACTGGTGATACTGGGCTAGTGCATGGTGTGTGCTGGTGATACTGGGCTAGTGCACGGTGTGTACTGGTGATACTGGGCTAGTGCACGGTGTGTGCTGGTGATACTGGGCTAGTGCACGGTGTGTACTGGTGATACTGGGCTAGTGCATGGTGTGTACTGGTGATACTGGGCTAGTGCATGGTGTGTGCTGGGGATACTGGGCTAGTACATGGTGTGTGCTGGTGATACTGGGCTAGTGCATGGTGTGTGCTGGTGATACTGGGCTAGTGCACGGTGTGTACTGGTGATACTGGGCTAGTACACGGTGTGTACTGGTGATACTGGGCTAGTGCATGGTGTGTGCTGGTGATACTGGGCTAGTACACGGTGTGTACTGGTGATACTGGGCTAGTGCACGGTGTGTGCTGGTGATACTGGGCTGGTGCACGGTGTGTACTGGTGATACTGGGCTAGTGCACGGTGTGTACTGGTGATACTGGGGTAGTGCACGGTGTGTACTGGTGATACTGGGGTAGTGCACGGTGTGTGCTGGTGATACTGGGCTAGTGCATGGTGTGTGCTGGTGATACTGGGCTAGTACATGGTGTGTGCTGGTGGTACTGGGCTAGTGCATGGTGTGTACTGGTGATACTGGGCTAGTGCATGGTGTGTACTGGTGATACTGGGCTAGTACACGGTGTGTGCTGGTGATACTGGGCTAGTGCACGGTGTGTACTGGTGATACTGGGCTAGTGCATGGTGTGTACTGGTGATACTGGGCTAGTGCACGGTATGTACTGGTGATACTGGGCTAGTGCACGGTGTGTACTGGTGATACTGGGCTAGTACACGGTGTGTACTGGTGATACTGGGCTAGTGCATGGTGTGTACTGGTGATACTGGGCTAGTGCACGGTGTGTACTGGTGATACTGGGCTAGTGCATGGTGTGTACTGGTGATACTGGGCGTACATGGTGTGTACTGGTGATACTGGGCTAGTACATGGTGTGTGCTGATGATACTGGGCTAGTGCATGGTGTGTGCTGGTGATACTGGGCTTGTGCACGGTGTGTGCTGGTGATACTGGGCTAGTGCATGGTGTGTACTGGTGATACTGGGCTAGTGCACGGTGTGTACTGGTGATACTGGGCTAGTGCATGGTGTGTGCTGGTGATACTGGGCTAGTGCACGGTGTGTACTGGTGATACTGGGCTAGTGCATGGTGTGTACTGGTGATACTGGGCTAGTGCAGCAGGGCTTCAGAGGGACGGCGTGGTGTGCGTGGCATCGGCCCTGCGGTAATCTTCAGCCCTCATTTGCATTGGAAAGCCGCGCGTGCTAATTAGAGGAAGGTGTGTGTGCGTGTCAGATAAAAAGTTTATGAATATTGATTTCTTTCTGTGCTGAACCGGAGGATGGTTGAACACGGGCTCGGCGCTCTTTGATCAGCAGACAGCGGGACTCGGAGGGCGCTGGAGCCCGGATGTGTATTGACGTGACCTAGATTCGGGGCTCTCATCACGGCTGAGGAAGAGTTCTGCTCTTCTTCTGCTATAATGAGCCCGGCGACGCACGAGCCGCACTTTGCTGAACCGAACCGGGGTTCGAGCAGCTCCCGTCCCCGCCCCGCCGGGCGCTTTATTGTATATTGGAAATAAAATGCTTGACCGAGATGAAACTTGATCACGGCGGGGGGATGGGGATGGGGAGGGGAGCGGGGGGGAGGGGGGTTAGCAAGTTTGGGTGAAGCACAACTTTGTGTGAAAGTTCAGGGTACACCACTTAGCGGTTGATGGTTTTAATGTGAGCAGTGCTATCAGGGGAACCAAGGTTGATGGAGACGATGTCTAGCAGTGGAAAAGCCCCTCTGGCAACACACACACACACACACACACACACACACACACACACACACACACACATCTGCTGTTAACATGACGTACACATGACACACAGACTTACAGTATGTACCCCTGTTAACATGACGTACACATGACACACAGACTTACAGTACGTACCTCTGTTAACATGACGTACACATGACACACAGACTTACAGTATGTACCTCTGTTAACATGACGTACACATGACACACAGACTTACAGTACGTACCTCTGTTAACATGACGTACACATGACGTACAGCGTTACAGTATGTACCTCTGTTAACATGACATACACACGACACACAGACTTACAGTATGTACCTCTGTTAACATGACGTACACATGACACACAGACTTACAGTATGTACCCCTGTTAACATGACGTACACATGACGTACAGCGTTACAGTATGTACCTCTGTTAACATGACGTACACATGACACACAGACTTACAGTATGTACCCCTGTTAACATGACATACACATGACACACAGACTTACAGTATGTACCCCTGTTAACATGACATACACATGACGTACAGCGTTACAGTACGTACATCTGTTAACATGACGTACACACAGACTTACAGTATGTACCTCTGTTAACATGACATACACATGACACACAGACTTACAGTACATACCTCTGTTAACATGACGTACACATGACGTACAGACTTACAGTACGTACCTCTGTTAACATGACGTACACATGACACACAGACTTACAGTATGTACCTCTGTTAACATGACGTACACATGACACACAGACTTACAGTACGTACCTCTGTTAACATGACGTACACATGACGTACAGACTTACAGTACGTACCTCTGTTAACATGACGTACACACGACACACAGACTTACAGTACGTACATCTGTTAAAATGACGTACACATGACACACAGACTTACAGTACGTACATCTGTTAACATGACGTACACATGACGTACAGCGTTACAGTACGTACGTCTGTTAACATGACGTACACATGACACACAGACTTACAGTACGTACCTCTGTTAACATGACGTACACATGACATACAGACTTACAGTATGTACCTCTGTTAACATGACATACACATGACACACAGACTTACAGTACGTACCTCTGTTAACATGACGTACACATGACATACAGTGTTACAGTACGTACGTCTGTTAACATGACATACACATGACACACAGACTTACAGTACGTACATCTGTTAACATGACGTACACATGACATACAGACTTACAGTACGTACCTCTGTTAACATGACATACACACGACACACAGACTTACAGTATGTACCTCTGTTAACATGACGTACACATGACGTACAGCGTTACAGTACGTACGTCTGTTAACATGACATACACATGACACACAGACTTACAGTATGTACCTCTGTTAACATGACATACACATGACACACAGACTTACAGTACATACCTCTGTTAACATGACATACACATGACACACAGACTTACAGTACGTACATCTGTTAACATGACGTACACATGACACACAGACTTACAGTACGTACATCTGTTAACATGACGTACACATGACGTACAGCGTTACAGTACGTACGTCTGTTAACATGACGTACACATGACACACAGACTTACAGTACGTACATCTGTTAACATGACGTACACATGACGTACAGCGTTACAGTACGTACGTCTGTTAACATGACGTACACATGACACACATACTTACAGTACGTACCTCTGTTAACATGACGTACACATGACATACAGACTTACAGTACGTACCTCTGTTAACATGACATACACACGACACACAGACTTACAGTATGTACCTCTGTTAACATGACGTACACATGACATACAGTGTTACAGTACGTACGTCTGTTAACATGACATACACATGTCACACAGACTTACAGTACGTACCTCTGTTAACATGACGTACACATGACATACAGACTTACAGTACGTACCTCTGTTAACATGACATACACACGACACACAGACTTACAGTATGTACCTCTGTTAACATGACGTACACATGACGTACAGCGTTACAGTACGTACGTCTGTTAACATGACATACACATGACACAGACTTACAGTACGTACCTCTGTTAACATGACGTACACATGACGTACAGCGTTACAGTATGTACGTCTGTTAACATGACATACACATGACACACAGACTTACAGTACGTACCTCTGTTAACATGACGTACACATGACGTACAGCGTTACAGTATGTACGTCTGTTAACATGACATACACATGACACACAGACTTACAGTACGTACCTCTGTTAACATGACGTACACATGACGTACAGCGTTACAGTATGTACCTCTGTTAACATGACGTACACATGACACACATACTTACAGTATGTACGTCTGTTAATATGACGTACACATGACACACAGACTTACAGTACATACCTCTGTTAACATGACGTACACACGACACACAGACTTACAGTACATACCTCTGTTAACATGACATACACATGACACACAGACTTACAGTACGTACCTCTGTTAACATGACGTACACATGACACACAGACTTACAGTATGTACCCCTGTTAACATGACGTACACATGACGTACAGCATTACAGTATGTACGTCTGTTAACATGACGTACACATGACATACAGTGTTACAGTACGTACCTCTGTTAACATGATGTACACATGACATACAGCGTTACAGTACGTACGTCTGTTAACATGACGTACACATGATGTACACATGACATACAGCGTTACAGTACGTACCTCTGTTAACATGACGTACACATGACACACAGATTTACAGTACGTACCTCTGTTAACATGACGTACACATGACGTACAGCGTTACAGTACGTACGTCTGTTAACATGACATACACATGACACACAGACTTACAGTACGTACCTCTGTTAACATGACGTACACACGACACACAGACTTACAGTACATACCTCTGTTAACATGACATACACATGACACACAGACTTACAGTACGTACCTCTGTTAACATGACGTACACATGACACACAGACTTACAGTATGTACCCCTGTTAACATGACGTACACATGACGTACAGCATTACAGTACGTACGTCTGTTAACATGACATACACATGACACACAGACTTACAGTACGTACCTCTGTTAACATGACGTACACACGACACACAGACTTACAGTACGTACCTCTGTTAACATGACATACACATGACATACAGTGTTACAGTACGTACCTCTGTTAACATGATGTACACATGACATACAGCGTTACAGTACGTACGTCTGTTAACATGACGTACACATGATGTACACATGACATACAGCGTTACAGTACGTACCTCTGTTAACATGACGTACACATGACATACAGTGTTACAGTATGTACCTCTGTTAACATGACGTACACACGACACACAGACTTACAGTACATACCTCTGTTAACATGACATACACATGACACACAGACTTACAGTACGTACCTCTGTTAACATGACGTACACATGACACACAGACTTACAGTATGTACCCCTGTTAACATGACGTACACATGACGTACAGCATTACAGTATGTACGTCTGTTAACATGACGTACACATGACATACAGTGTTACAGTACGTACCTCTGTTAACATGATGTACACATGACATACAGCGTTACAGTACGTACGTCTGTTAACATGACGTACACATGATGTACACATGACATACAGCGTTACAGTACGTACCTCTGTTAACATGACGTACACATGACACACAGATTTACAGTACGTACCTCTGTTAACATGACGTACACATGACGTACAGCGTTACAGTACGTACGTCTGTTAACATGACATACACATGACACACAGACTTACAGTACGTACCTCTGTTAACATGACGTACACACGACACACAGACTTACAGTACATACCTCTGTTAACATGACATACACATGACACACAGACTTACAGTACGTACCTCTGTTAACATGACGTACACATGACACACAGACTTACAGTATGTACCCCTGTTAACATGACGTACACATGACGTACAGCATTACAGTACGTACGTCTGTTAACATGACATACACATGACACACAGACTTACAGTACGTACCTCTGTTAACATGACGTACACACGACACACAGACTTACAGTACGTACCTCTGTTAACATGACATACACATGACATACAGTGTTACAGTACGTACCTCTGTTAACATGATGTACACATGACATACAGCGTTACAGTACGTACGTCTGTTAACATGACGTACACATGATGTACACATGACATACAGCGTTACAGTACGTACCTCTGTTAACATGACGTACACATGACATACAGTGTTACAGTATGTACGTCTGTTAACATGACGTACACACGACATACAGTGTTACAGTACGTACCTCTGTTAACATGACATACACATGACATACAGTGTTACAGTACGTACCTTTGTTAACATGACATACACATGACATACAGTGTTACAGTACGTACGTCTGTTAACATGATGTACACATGACATACAGCATTACAGTACGTACCTCTGTTAACATGACGTACACATGTCACTGATTTACAGTACGTACATCTGTTAACATGACGTACACATGACATACAGCGTTACAGTACGTACCTCTGTTAACATGACGTACACATGACGCACAGACTTACAGTACGTACGTCTGTTAATATGACGTACACATGACGTACAGACTTACAGTATGTACATCTGTTAACATGACGTACACATGACGTACACACTTACAGTACGTACATCTGTTAACATGACGTACACATGACATACAGACTTACAGTATGTACCCCTGTTAACATGACGTACACATGACACACAGACTTACAGTATGTACCTCTGTTAACATGACGTACACATGACGTACAGACTTACAGTATGTACCTCTGTTAACATGACGTACACATGACGCACAGACTTACAGTATGTACCTCTGTTAACATGACGTACACACGACATACAGCGTTACAGTATGTACCTCTGTTAACATGACGTACACATGACGTACAGCATTACAGTACGTACGTCTGTTAACATGACGTACACATGACACACAGACTTACAGTACGTACCTCTGTTAACATGACGTACACATGACGTACAGACTTACAGTATGTACCTCTGTTAACATGACGTACACATGACACACAGACTTACAGTATGTACCTCTGTTAACATGACGTACACATGACGCACAGACTTACAGTATGTACCTCTGTTAACATGACGTACACACGACATACAGCGTTACAGTATGTACATCTGTTAACATGACGTACACATGACACACAGACTTACAGTATGTACCTCTGTTAACATGACGTACACATGACGTACAGCATTACAGTACGTACGTCTGTTAACATGACGTACACATGACGCACAGACTTACAGTATGTACCTCTGTTAACATGACGTACACACGACATACAGTGTTACAGTACGTACGTCTGTTAACATGACGTACACACGACATACAGCGTTACAGTACTACCTCTGTTAACATGACGTACACATGACATACAGCGTTACAGTACGTACCTCTGTTAACATGACGTACACATGACGTACACACGACACAGCGTTACAGTATGTACCTCTGTTAACATGACGTACACATGACGTACACATGACGTACAGTGTTACAGTATGTACATCTGTTAACATGACGTACACATGACGTACACATGACGTACATTATTACAGTACTACCTCTGTTAACATGACGTACCGTCTCCTCACCCGCAGCGCTTCTATGATGTCGTCTTATGTCAGGTGTAATAACTTGTTATGAATCAGGGTTCACAGACACAAAGCCTCCAGCAGCTACACAGCGCCTCCTGGATTACCACACACACGCCCTCGCCAGGTCTTGTGTCGTCCTCCGTCCAGCCGTCACGGCCGGGCGTCAGCACGTGCGCAGGGGTGGTGGTGTTGTTGTTGTTGTTGTTGTTTATGAGGAGAACATTGCAGCTGGCTCCCTTGCAGCGCTTTAAGGTCCAAAGTGAGACTCAACAAGCGGGTCGGGCGGGTTTTCTGTCTTGTTTCCTGTTTTTGAGTTCTGGGTTTTGCTTTTTATTCTGTTTGTGGACCCGTCCCGGTACGGTGTGACCCGTCCCGGTGCGGTGTGACCCGTCCTGGTGCGGTGTGACCCGTCCCGGTGCGGTGTGACCCGTCCCGGTGCGGTGTGACCCGTCCCGGTGCGGTGTGACCCGTCCTGGTGCGGTGTGACCCGTCCCGGTGCGGTGTGACCCGTCCCGGTACGGTGTGACCCGTCCCGGTGCGGTGTGACCCGTCCTGGTGCGGTGTGACCCGTCCCGGTGCGGTGTGACCCGTCCCGGTGCGGTACCGGTGCTGATCCTCCCGAGTCCCAGAACACAACTGCTTGACACTAGCAGGATGTTCCTCCGAGAGACCCCTTCCAACTACCCCCCCCCCGCACCTGCCCGCTCCACACACACACACACACACACACACACACACACACACACACACCCCTCCCCTCCCCCCTCCCCCTCCCCTCCCCCTCCCCCTCTCTACTGTGTGAGTTGGCGCCCCTTTTGTATTCCTGGTGTATTGTACATAATAACCTTGACTCCGCCCCTTTGCAACGAAAAAAAAAGAAAAACATCCGTCCCCCTCCTCCCCCTCCCTCCTCCCCCCTCCAAAAAATCTTGTATTTTGTTCTATGATGACAAATTTATTTATAAGGATTTTTTAAATCTATCTCTTTCTCCTTTTGTAAATGTTCCGGTTAAATAAAGTTTAAAAAAGTGAAGATGTAAATGGCTATATGGGAAGGTTAAGAAGTCTCTAGAAGCCCCTCCCTCCCTCTCCTCCGGCTCTGTACTCTGAACTTTGTGTTTTGGTTTTTTCTCTTTCTGTATGCTTCTCTTTACGTGCTTCAGATGAAGAGTTCTATTTATTATGACATTAACGTTATTATAATTATGACTAATTCTTAATATGACCATCACCCTCATCCCCCTCATGATTACCATTAATAAATCTTGTCTACTTCAGCCCTCTGGAGTCCAGCGGCTGTTTATTGTGGCCCCGCCCCCCTCCAGTCCGCCGGGACTGGAGGGGGGCGGGGCCGTCCCTCCCCCCAAACCCACTTTCTTACCCCCCCCCCTCCTCGGGGAAACAAGATGGAACATACCTGTCTGTCGCCAAGGCGACCGTTCACCTGAGGGAAGGGAAGACGCCATCCTCCAGACGCAAGGCTGGTACCCAGGCAGCTCCTTCGGAGGAGGAGGAGAGAAAACACCCGGGCAGCTCCTTCTGAGGAGGAGGAGGAGAGAAAACCCCCGGGAAGCTCCTTCAGAGGAGGAGGAGGAGAGAAAACCCCCGGGCAGCTCCTTCGGAGGAGGAAGAGAGAAAACACCCGGGCAGCTCCTTCGGAGGAGGAGGAGAGAAAACCCCCGGGCAGCTCCTTCTGAGGAGGAGGAGGAGGAGAGAAAACCCCCGGGAAGCTCCTTCAGAGGAGGAGGAGGAGAGAAAACCCCCGGGCAGCTCCTTCGGAGGAGGAAGAGAGAAAACACCCGGGCAGCTCCTTCGGAGGAGGAGGAGAGAAAACACCCGGGCAGCTCCTTCTGAGGAGGAGGAGGAGAGAAAACACCCGGGCAGCTCCTTCTGAGGAGGAGGAGGAGAGAAAACACCCGGGCAGCTCCTTCTGAGGAGGAGGAGAGAAAACACCCGGGCAGCTCCTTCGGAGGAGGAGGAGAGAAAACCCCCGGGCAGCTCCTTCAGAGGAGGAAGAGAGAAAACACCTGGGCAGCTCCTTCGGAGGAGGAGGAGAGAAAACACCCGGGCAGCTCCTTCGGAGGAGGAGGAGGAGAGAAAACCCCCGGGCAGCTCCTTCAGAGGAGGAGGAGAGAAAACACCCGGGCAGCTCCTTCTGAGGAGGAGGAGGAGAGGAAACACCCGGGCAGCTCCTTCTGAGGAGGAGGAGGAGAGAAAACACCCGGGCAGCTCCTTCTGAGGAGGAGGAGAGAAAACACCCGGGCAGCTCCTTCGGAGGAGGAGGAGAGAAAACACCCGGGCAGCTCCTTCAGAGGAGGAGGAGAGAAAACACCCGGGCAGCTCCTTCTGAGGAGGAGGAGAGAAAACACCCGGGCAGCTCCTTCTGAGGAGGAGGAGAGAAAACACATGGGCAGCTCCTTCTGAGGAGGAGGAGAGAAAACACCCGGGCAGCTCCTTCTGAGGAGGAGGAGAGAAAACACACGGGCAGCTCCTTCGGAGGAGGAAGAGAGAAAACACCCGGGCAGCTCCTTCTGAGGAGGAGGAGAGAAAACACCCGGGCAGCTCCTTCGGAGGAGGAGGAGGAGAGAAAACCCCCGGGCAGCTCCTTCAGAGGAGGAGGAGAGAAAACACCCGGGCAGCTCCTTCTGAGGAGGAGGAGGAGAGAAAACACCCGGGCAGCTCCTTCAGAGGAGGAGGAGAGAAAACACCCGGGCAGCTCCTTCTGAGGAGGAGGAGAGAAAACACCCGGGCAGCTCCTTCTGAGGAGGAGGAGAGAAAACACATGGGCGGGCTCCTTCTGAGGAGGAGGAGAGAAAACACCCGGGCAGCTCCTTCTGAGGAGGAGGAGAGAAAACACACGGGCAGCTCCTTCAGAGGAGGAGGAGAGAAAACACCCGGGCAGCTCCTTCTGAGGAGGAGGAGACAAAAGGGGAGAAAGAAATCACGGTAAATACCCCAAAACAGTGGTACCTCTCCATCTGTGCTGTCTGTTTAATGCTTTCTGTTTACACCGACATCAGGAAGTGTGTGTGTGTGTGTGTGTGTGTGTGTGTGTGTGTGTGTGTGTGTGTGTGTGTGTGTGTGTGTGTGTGTGTGTGTGTGTCTTCTCTCTGCATTGTCCCCTCACCCACAGGAACGTTGTGTGACTCTATAGAAGGAAAGCAGCTGTGGCGTCTCCACACCAGCAGGGAGCAGGTGGTGCAGAGCGGACTACTCTAACATGACTCCACCACCTTGGCTTCGGTAGGCAGATGACATTGTCCAGCAAAGAGGAGCGTTTTTCCCCCAAACAACCTTTCTTTACTTTCAGTCTGTAATCTTATTACAGGATGTGTGTTGCTGTGCCGTGCTGTGCTGTGCTGTGCTGTGCTGTGCTGTGCTGTGCTGTGCTGTGCTGTGCTGTGCTGTGCTGGTGTCCGGTAGAGGAACACATCACCCACAGCTCTTCCACAACCAGACACAAGAGTACTCCAGGACCTGAGTCATGAGTATCTGGAGATGATCAAGACCCTTTCTTTTATTTACATTTGTCAGGTGCAGTTACACAATACAGTCACGTGTTCAACTACACAACACATACATAGTTGTCTTACGAAGCAGTCCATGGATTTCAGCTTCTCTCCTCTCAATGTCCATATACAGTTCAGATATAGTTTCATATACAGTTCATACATGGTTTCATATACAGTCCATATATAGTCCATACACAGTTCATATATAGTTTCATATACAGCTCAGATATAGTTTCATATACAGTTCATTCATGGTTTCATACACAGTTCATATATAGTTTCATATACAGTTCATATATAGTTCATATACAGTTCATATATAGTTTCATATACAGTCCATATATAGTCCATATACAGTTCATATATAGTCCATATGTAGTTTCATATACAGTTCATATATAGTTTCATATATAGTCCATATACAGTTCATATATAGTCCATATACAGTTCATATATAGTCCATATACAGTTCATATATAGTCCATATATAGTTCATATATAGTTTCATATATAGTTTCATATATAGTCCATATACAGTTCATATATAGTCCATATATAGTTCATATATAGTTTCATATACAGTTCATATATAGTTTCATATATAGTCCATATACAGTTCATATATAGTCCATATGTAGTTCATATATAGTTTCATATATAGTCCATATACACTTCTTATATAGTCCATATACAGTTCATATATAGTTTCATATATAGTCCATATACAGTTCATATATAGTTTCATATATAGTCCATATATAGTTTCATATACAGTTAATATACAGTTCATATATAGTAGTTTCATATACAGTCCATATGTAGTTTTATATACAGTTCATATACAGTTCATATATAGTTTTATATACAGTCCATATACAATTCATATACAGTCCATATATAGTCCATATACAGTTCATATATAGTCCATATACAGTCCATATATAGTCCATATACAGTTCATATATAGTAGTTTCATATACAGTTCATATATAGTTTCATATAAAGTCCATATATAGTTTCATATACAGTTCATATACAGTTCATATATAGTTTTATATACAGTCCATATACAATTCATATACAGTACATATACAGTCCATATATAGTCCATATACAGTTCATATATAGTAGTTTCATATACAGTTCATATATAGTTTCATATACAGTCCATATATAGTTTCATATATAGTCCATATACAGTTCATATATAGTAGTTTCATATACAGTTCATATATAGTTTCATATAAAGTCCATATATAGTTTCATATACAGTTCATATACAGTCCATATATAGTTTCATATATAGTCCATATACAGTTCATATATAGTAGTTTCATATACAGTTCATATATAGTTTCATATAAAGTCCATATATAGTTTCATATACAGTTCATATACAGTTCATATATGGTTTCATATAAAGTCCATATATAGTTTCATATACAGTTCATATACAGTTCATATATAGTTTCATATAAAGTTCATATATAGTTTCATATAAAGTCCATATATAGTTTCATATACAGTTCATATACAGTTCATATATAGTTTCATATACAGTTCATATATTGTTCATATATAGTTTCATATACAGTTCATATACAGTTCATATATAGTTTCATATACAGTCCATATATAGTTTCATATACAGTTCATATACAGTTCATATATAGTTCATATATAGTTTCGTATACAGTTCATATACAGTTCATATATAGTCCATATACAGTCCATATATAGTCCATATACAGTTCATATATAGTAGTTTCATATACAGTTCATATATAGTTTCATATAAAGTCCATATATAGTTTCATATACAGTTCATATACAGTCCATATATAGTTTTATATACAGTCCATATACAATTCATATACAGTCCATATATAGTCCATATACAGTCCATATATAGTCCATATACAGTTCATATATAGTAGTTTCATATACAGTTCATATATAGTTTCATATACAGTCCATATATAGTTTCATATATAGTCCATATACAGTTCATATATAGTAGTTTCATATACAGTTCATATATAGTTTCATATAAAGTCCATATATAGTTTCATATACAGTTCATATACAGTTCATATATAGTTTCATATAAAGTCCATATATAGTTTCATATACAGTTCATATACAGTTCATATATAGTTTCATATACAGTTCATATATAGTTTCATATAAAGTCCATATATAGTTTCATATACAGTTCATATACAGTCCATATATAGTCCATATACAGTTCATATATAGTCCATATACAGTCCATATATAGTCCATATACAGTTCATATATAGTAGTTTCATATACAGTTCATATATAGTTTCATATAAAGTCCATATATAGTTTCATATACAGTTCATATATAGTAGTTTCATATACAGTTCATATATAGTTTCATATAAAGTCCATATATAGTTCCATATACAGTTCATATATAGTTCCCATTCTCAAAAAAGAAAAGAAACGGCGGTGAGTAGTGACGTTTGTCCATGAACACAGACAACAGGTAGTAAATAACCATAGTTACGCTATGAGAACTAAAACGACACGTAGTGTCCACATCTACATGAGGAGAGAAGAGATCCAGAGGAATTTTGTCACTACTTCTTATTTCAGACCAGCTGAGAAAATAGGAAATAACTGGGGTCCACTTAGTCAAAATCATATGTTTTTAATTGTAACCTTGCAGTTATGTTTTCCATGTAAGAGCCCTCCTCATCCCTCTCCCTCCACCGTGTCAGCGTGGTGGTGGTGGGGGGGTGGGGGTGAGGGGGCGTGGCCTCAGCCGGGACGCTGTGGTCCTCCTCTCACAGCTAGAAGGACTCTCGATAGTGAGGTGTGATCTGTGTCTTCTGGCAATCTCCCTGATCAGTAGCAGGACGGTTGTCAGGGCAGTTCTGCATCTAAACATTCTTTTAATTTCATGTTGTGTATTTTGCCAATATTCCCATAGTTTTGGACAGTCCCAGAATGTGTGCGTAGGGTCTCCTATCAGGCCACAGCCCCTCCGGCACTGATCCGAGGCGCCCCCAAAGATTGATGTGACAAGAGGGGTCCTGAAAAATCTCATCTCCACTTGCCATTCCAAGTCCTTCCAAATGGGGCAGTTTGTTATTTGATACCCCTCTCTGCGCGATAATGCCCAGCTGTCACCCGGTATTAAGGTGTCCATCTCCAGTGATCCACACTTTAGACGACACTGTGTTACAGTAGCTCGTCTGATGACGTCGAGATGCTTTGGTGCGGCCAAAACATTGTTCTCTTAAACCTGAGTTATAACTGTACACGTCTTCACTGACACCTCCCCATGAGAGCCTTTTACCGCACTTGTAATCCATATGTGGATTACAACCAACACTTCAACTACACACTTCTACTCAACAGAGGGTCCGTTACTGTACGTGCAATGTCACCGTTGCGCCACGAGGTGGCGCCAAATATCCGCCTCACTAATTTGCCGTTGCTTCAAAATATGTTTCCCCCCTGTGCTGTCCACACGTTGTGTATACTGCCCTTGTCTTGAGGGTCATTCATGACCCGCCTTCATTAAGCCTCCAAATTAAAGCAACTTAATTTAATTTCAAACTCCAAAATCTATTGTGCAGGGAGAAACAAGCTGTCATTCACCACAAACTGTGTGACTATCTGGGGTTTCCCTCTTCACAGCACAGAAAGACTGCATTTCATCAGTGGACACCCCTCGTTTTTGTAGGGTCACACATGACCCAGGCATGTCTAGGGTCACACATGACCCAGGCATGTCTAGGGTCACACATGACCCAGACATGTCTAGGGTCACACATGACCCAGGCATGTCTAGGGTCACACCTGACCCAGTCATGTCTTAGGGTCACACATGACCCAGACATGTCTAGGGTCACACATGACCCAGACATGTCTAGGGTCACACATGACCCATGCATGTCTAGGGTCACACATGACCCAGGCATGTCTTAGGGTCACACATGACCCAGACATGTCTAGGGTCACACATGACCCAGGCATGTCTTAGGGTCACACATGACCCAGGCATGTCTAGGGTCACACATGACCCAGCCATGTCTAGGGTCACACATGACCCAGGCATGTCTTAGGGTCACACATGACCCATGCATGTCTAGGGTCACACATGACCCAGGCATGTCTAGGGTCACACATGACCCAGACATGTCTAGGGTCACACATGACCCAGGCATGTCTTAGGGTCACACATGACCCAGGCATGTCTAGGGCCACACATGACCCAGACATGTCTTAGGGTCACACATGACCCAGACATGTCTAGGGTCACACATGACCCAGGCATGTCTTAGGGTCACACATGACCCAGGCATGTCTAGGGTCACACCTGACCCAGTCATGTCTTAGGGTCACACATGACCCAGACATGTCTAGGGTCACACATGACCCAGACATGTCTAGGGTCACACATGACCCATGCATGTCTAGGGTCACACATGACCCAGGCATGTCTTAGGGTCACACATGACCCAGGCATGTCTAGGGTCACACATGACCCAGGCATGTCTTAGGGTCACACATGACCCAGGCATGTCTAGGGTCACACATGACCCAGCCATGTCTAGGGTCACACATGACCCAGGCATGTCTTAGGGTCACACATGACCCAGGCATGTCTAGGGTCACACATGACCCAGGCATGTCTTAGGGTCACACATGACCCAGACATGTCTAGGGTCACACATGACCCAGGCATGTCTTAGGGTCACACATGACCCAGACATGTCTAGGGCCACACATGACCCAGACATGTCTTAGGGTCACACATGACCCCAAGACAATCTTAGTACCCTAGTGGTGTACAGCTTCCATGGAAATATGAACAAAAACAATGCGTGGCTGTTTCTAATATTGGGTCCCTGTAGGAAAAGCCATCACATGTCAGGTTGAAACAGATCATTGGAGTCTTTTCTCTGCTGCTGAACACTGTTGGGCCTTTTTGACCCGGGAGACAACAGACGGGTTAATTCTGGCAATACTGATGGTTTTGTTCTTCTAGCACTGCAGGTTTGTTTTGGTTGAAGTGTTACAGGCCGCAGTACCACAAGCCACCCACGTGCCACGCTGTCCTCCTTGCTTATCATGAATGCCTTATCCACCTCTCGTGTTAAATATTATCGTTGGGTGTTCTCCATTCACGTAACGGCTGATTAAGGTCAAATGAGGGCCTAAAATATGATTAAAGCATCTGTTGGATCAGGATAGAATCTGTCACCCCAACCACAGGAAATGATCATTATCACACAATTATGAAGCAATGAGACACTTTGCCTTTATGGGGAGGGTGCTTTGCTAAAATGGCCCATGTAAAAGGCCATCTGTACAAATGGGCCCTTGGAGTTGAGCCAAGGCAGAGGCTAAAAGGCCTTATATATCAAGTCGCGCTACATCTAACATAGCGCCTGCTTGGCCAAACGACAGATCTACCGGTGTCAAAGACAGAGCGCAAATATCCGACGCTTGACATTTTCCCTCAGATGTGTTTGACAGCATATGAAGAGAAAAGGAATGACTGAATCCAAATCAATTTATTTTATTCCACATCAAAACATTACGTATTTAGTTGCAATCAATTTGCTTATCGATGCAAAGCGGCAATCTAACAACACCCGCCACTGTCGTATAAATACCCTTTTGCCCTACACTCGCGCATATCCATTAAGTTAAGTTTGTTGTCAACATGTGCGACAATTCAAGTGCGAAAAACATGAAATCTCATCGTGCTGTGAATCGGTACAGCCAGATAGCAGGCACATGTGGGCCTGATCTGGGGCACTTTTGGTACTTACGGCTCAGTTACGGCACTGGCAAGTGTTGTGTGGGCCAGATGTGGCCCAACGGTAATGAACCGGGCTTGACTTGGGTTGCAGCACATACTCTGTGGGCCAGATGTGGCCCAAGTGTGGCTGAGTTGAGGCTGCCACACTCACCCTGAGTCAATCAACGCCATCATTCAAGGCCAAATGTGGGACGTAAGAGAACTGCAGATGTGGGCCACATGTGGGCCAAAGATCCTTTGCTGTCTGGGCAGTTTTCAGTCCACTTTCGTTGTGTTTTACCAGCTATACCACTACAGGATAATTGGTGCGTCCCATGTTTAGTGCACAGGTGAGAAAGGTGAGGTACTATGCTCTCTCTCTCTCTCTCTCTCTCTCCCTCCCTCCCTCTCTCTCCCTCCCTCCCTCTGCGGGGGCCGTTAGACGGAGGGGACCAGCAGGCCACCTGTCTGCCGTACGAGACATGGCATTCATCAGCCCAGCCCTCGACCATCTGCTCCTAACACTACATCACACCCTGCCTGTCTACCTGCCTACCTACCTGCCTGTCTGTCTCCCCGCTCGCTCTGAGGAGTCGGGCGTTATAACATCAGGGAGAGGAGACCACGAGCAGCTCTCTGAGTCAACTTCCACCACATGTGGCGTCAGCATAAACATGCCAACGGACGCTACGTTCACATCAGTGTCCTGTATGCCGAACACCGGGGCGAAAGTCAGACAAATAATCGCTCTGATAAGAAAACACCGGCCGATATGCCACGCTGTCCTTGTAAACCCTGTAATGGAACGCTTTGTCCACAAGAGGGAGACAAATACCTAGAAACCATCTAGAGCGGCGCGGGGCCCTCAAAAGTTCAATTTCACGGAGGCCCCCGGGTGGCGTAGCGGTCTATTCCGTTGACTATCAACACGGGGGTCGGCGGTTCGAATCCTCGTGTTACCTCCGGCTTGGTCGGGCGTCTCTACAGACACAACTGGCCGTGTCTGCGGGTGGGGAGCCGGGTGTGAAGAGTGAGGTAATTGGCCAAGTACAATTGGGGAGAAAAGGGGAGGTAGGGGGGAAGTTCAACTTTACCACCAATGGAAAGTTGAAATCAGTCCATAAAGTACATTCAGATGCAAAGACTGCTCCTGCTGGGTGGACACTTGAGTCACCCCTCCCGCAACTGTCGTGTGCACCAACGTTAACAGCCTGCAAATCGCCTCAATACGTTGAATTGCTTCTGTCTAATCTTAATTGCTTCAGGATCCGGTGTGTGTGACCCAGTCCGTGTACACCTCTGCATGAAGAGCAGTGGAGAAGCCTCCCTCCCTCCCTCCGTCTCGGCAGAAGTCATGTGAACTGGCAGTAATACTCTCCATTGCAGTAAATACTATGTGCAGGTGAGGCCTCGGTCAAAGGTGAACATACCCACAAGTCAATATCAGAGATCGCTCGAGTTAGAAAGATTTCATTTGGATGTTAACAGGCTCTGAGATGCAAACGATGTATCGTTGTAGAACACGAGAGACCCCAGGGAAACAAAAACTTTGTGGCCTCTTGTCGTTCAGTTTCACCCAGTAGGCAACTCCATGTGCACCTTACTGTGCCCTTGGTAGGATGCATGGAGCCAGCGAGAGATGAGGATGGGTCTCAGACTGAGCTGATTAAATCTGACCCAGAGGGTGCACCAAAGTGACATGACCGAATGCACAATGCCCGTCTTCAACACAGCCCAGCAAGCTGAGCTGCTAGTGAGCTACTCTTATTAGGTCCCGCTGTTCCAGCAACGACAGCAAGGTCTTCACATACCCTTAAAATATGAAGTACAGCGGCCAGAAGACAGAGCGACTCTCACGTCAACCCGGGTGGTTTAATGTGATTTCCGTTTAATACCCATTACAGTGGTGCAGTGGTGCTGTCTGAGAACACAGCTCAGATGAAACACACACCAGCCCTCCTTCAACCTATTACTGAAAATAATGGTCATAATTCCATATTTGAAAAAAAAACTCACGCCATAAATGGCAACAGAAGTGCTGAGCTGGGCATAATGTGGCCCTGTACCAGGCGCAGCTCCAATTTGTGAGATTAGGGTGAGCACTCCGGTGCTGACCCGTGGCGCTGTGGATGATGGCAGGTCGGGCCAGGCATTGTGCTGCGAGAGTCCTGCGTTATTAGAAGTCTCCTTTTCTTGGCATGGGGAAGCGCCTCCGTGGCGGGGGAGAAAGGGGAGATAGTGAGGAAGCCAACAGAAATGGGGGGAAGAACTGGGAGCAGCCTTGGATCTTGAAAGAAGTTCTGAAGCAGGCATCAGAATCAGACTTCATTAGCTAAGTAGGATTTTACACATGCGGTGAATCTCTTTGTCAGAACGGTACAACCATGCACACATAGGAGCACGTGTGCAAGCAAACATACGTCTTTAATGTCCACTTGTACGAGTGTATGTGTATGAAATGAACAATAAAGAATATGTGACAGTACCACTGGACGTGTGCTTTGTCAGTGTCGCTTCTGTATCATGAAGACACGCTTTGTAACAGCACCAGTCCAACTTGGAAGTGCACACTCAGGACCACAGCACCCCGAGCTCATGGGTTGTCAGAGGCACCACAGGCTCAAAGGCAAATGAAGTCGTGTGAACACCGCAGGCTATGTGCCTCATGGCATACACCACTCACACGTTTTCAGGTCCTTCCGGAGACGTCGCCTCACACCACAATCATGAGATATTTCTCCAAACGTGGTGTACAAGTGGCATTGGCCTGCCATGTCCACCATGACAGGCATAGGCTGCTCCTACCAGGCTCCTTTCAAGGTCAGTATAACATTATAACATGCTTTCATTATGTTTAATTACTATTAACAGTTATAATATTACACATATCATCTGATTGGTCACCTATAGGAACCCCCCCCCCAACCGGGGACGACTGGGTGTCATGGCCTGGGATCATGGCTCGCCCATCCCCTGATTGCTCGGCTTCGCTCAGCCTCCCCTGTCTCCGATTGGCTGGCCGGTTCCCGCGCACCTGCGCCCAATCTCCCTGATTGGCCTCCCCCGGGTATACGTGTCCTCTGGCCGGAGACGCTCCCTGAGGCTCGGAGCCCTGGCGTCGCCACGGCGCCTCGGCTGTTGCGAGTGTCCGCTGTTTGGGAGCTTTGCCCCGCCCTGTTGGTAGCCCTCCCCGCTCTGTGGACCTGCTGGTTTGGTTCCCTGTAATCAGACTGGTCGGAACCGGTCTGCGCTCGGGTCCTGTCCCTGCCGCCGCCGTGACGCTGAGGGGTAGGTCACCGCCTTGTCCTTTCTCTGAAGCTGGGCTTTCATGCGGAGCGGCGGCGGGCCGGCGGGCCAGCGCGCTGAGCACGCAGCCGTGGGGCGAGGAGGGCCTTGGCCCCACCTGTTCTACCGTGGCCACATATAATCATACTGTAACGTGCATGGATAAGAAGTCACGCTGGCCGCTGGCTGGCGGCTCCGACCCTCTAGTCGAGCGGTTAGCGATGCCTCCTGCGGTGCGGGCGACCCGGGTTCGCTTCCCGGCCGCGGCAGTTCCTGTGGTTGTGTTGTCCCCCGAATTCGCCACAATATTATCATCGTGTAATGATGAAAATCTATTCAGAAAGTATATTCTCGACGGATTATTTATTATCCTGCGCCTTTTGTTGCATAAAATATTGGCGTTTAAACAAACTTGCACTGTCTGTTTGTAGCCTGTTATTGCAGAAACATAGCTAGCTAGCTAGCTAGCTAGCTAGTAGGCCTAAACTGCTGTGTTGTCGCCGCCATCTGGCCAGGATATGGGAAAGTAAAACTCCAGTTTGGGGTTTTATTGACTCATTTGTAGTTCAGTGGTAACAAATACGTCCTAGCAGACATCTTACTTCTCTTTGTGCTGCTGTAACACCTGACTTTCCTGTCTGGCAGCTCGATAAAGGATTTTCTGTGTGTTGCATTTTCTTGTCCGCATGTTTGTGTTTCTTCTCATCTTTCTATGTAGCTGGAACAACAGTTAAAGTAGACGATCCAGGAAAACCCAAGATCTGACGGCCAAGTACCTCGTTCTGAATGGGACTGGAAGAATGTCTGTCTGCAAAGCATCATTTGGGAGTATTGTTAAGTAGGATGTTGAATATTGCCAAGTGTCGATGATGTTGGCTAACTTTTACTAGTGTAGCTTAGCTTGCATGCGGTCATGTTTAGGCCAAGTGTGTGCGTGCGCATGGATGTGTTCCAGAGGACTAACTTGGGCCTACTAGACTAGCTTAAAGCCTTCCAGATGAAGGAGACCATTATAAAGCCATTTTCTCAGTTTTACCCCTTGCACAGTTACAACAGGTAGGCTTTGTAGGCCTACGTTGCTTTATTAAAGAAATGTTGTTTTCCAGGCATCAAGAAAGATTGCCTGTGCAACATTGCCAAGTACTGGGTGCAGGACGGAGTGAGGCGGTCTGGAAACTGCGGTGGGGCTTGCCCCTCTGAAAAGGCAGCTAAGAGAGAATTGGTGAGAGCACGTTAACACACTTGTGTGATGCTGCACTGGCTGCTGGGGGATGCGACCATGTCGGCAGACCAGACTTGGAGGAAAGCAGTGATGAGGAGCGATTAACTCCACTGAAAACTGAGTAACGATAGGTATCATGGAATACGGAGTAGACCCTACGAATACTAACCTGAAACACTGAATGGCCTACTGTGAAACACTGAAATATGGAGTGACTTGGAGAACTGAGTTCAACTGAATACTGTGAAACACTGAGTATTGTAATATGGAGTAGACTATTGAATACTGTGAAACACTGACATAGTTTTTCCAGCCATGTTATGAGCTTATGAATGTTTAAAATTGCTCATTAATGGGCTGTTTATTGCAGTTTTTAAATATTGCACTTAAAAAAAACTTGTCCATTGCATGGCTTCTTTTTTTTTTTAACTGACACATGAAATGTGGAGTTTTCTGCTTTTGCCAAAAAAATATGTTGGATATATCAGTTTTGGGCCCCAAAAAAAAAACTTGCTTGGAAAATTTGTTTTTAAAATAAAGTTTAATTTTGTAAGTTTGCTGTATCCTGTTGAGTTATTTATACCTAATCAAACCCAACTGCGGTTGGTTATTAGCTGGAATGCACAATAAAAAAAAAGTGATTTATAAAAATGGAGATATCCGTTTTTGCAAATGAACTCTTCATATGTTGACCCAGCAGTGGTCGTCTGCATTTTACAGGAAGTCTGTGCGGATGAGTCAAGAGATGCAGTTAATGTAAGCTTTTTTTTTTTTTAATCTAAATATGCTCTGAAATGCTGCATCAGTGCCCATGGTCAGATACTGTGCCATATATTAGTTTTTGGGGTTACTAGATAAATCCCTGTTATTGGGTATTAATGAAAATCTGTTACGACAAGGTCGGTGAAGATGGATTGGATCTGATCAAAAATGTATTGTATGAAATGGATAAATTACCATATAACTGAAGTGTAAATGCCACGGGGTGGTTTAGAACAGTGGTTCTCAAACATTTTCATGTAAAGGACCCCAAATTGATGCATATTAGGCCACAGACCCCCATTTCAAAAGATTTAGTGTCAAGGACCCCCATAAGAGTCCATTTGTACACTGAGTTAAATGAACACTCAGAATTGTATTGTGCACATTGTCATTGGGCTGTAACTTCTAGCCGGTGAAATTAAACTCCTTCCTCATTTTGCTGGGGGTCCCCAGACCCCACTTTGAGAACCACCGGTTTAGAGAAATACCTTTTTATGTGTGTATGATTTGCAGGCATGGAGAGAGTCGCGCCAGCAGCAGGACGAGGAATACGCCCGTTCTCTAGAAATTGATGGAGCAAGGGTAAGAACATGAATTTACTTGCCAGGAATCATGGTAAACATTTACATTTTTAGTTACTAACAAATGTAATGAAACTTAATATTTTTCAATTGCAAGAGGAGACTGAGACAAATTGGGGATCGGGCGCGGCGCTGGAGAAGGGTACAAACTGTGCATGATGAGTTACAAACATGTAGTATTTATGTTGAAAGTCATTCATTACATTGTAATTTTAACATTTCATCACCATGTTAAGGCGATACTAGAGAGAGAAAGTCATCAGTGGTGTGGAGGAGCCTGATGAAGGTGTCCCCATTCAACCTAAGTACCCAGATGGGAGAACAACTCGGAGGAGATTTAATGTGTACATGGTATGTGCTGTGGCTGTCAAGGGACCAGGTCCAGGAAAGGCAACGCCCTGACGTTTAAGTGTTCATAATCAGTATACAGCTACATGTGTGTGATGAATATGCACACGTACACAAGTTCAGGAGTCTATTTGGTTGGAAAGAGACTTTTATCCAGTGTTGTGCTCAAGTCAGAAGATCTCTTGAACTCCAATGTCTGAGTCACCGTGTTTGAACCCGAGTGCAGAACTTGATGATCGTTGTCTTTGTTAATGAGTGTTACCACTGACTGTAGAATTGTGAGAAAGCTTGCTTGCTAGCGTCCCCATACAAAATGGAGTCACAAAAATCAGAACTTGAGTCAGACTGAAGTACTACAACACTTTGAGCTGCACTGCACATCTAAGTAAAGAATACTGATTGATCATTTCAGGAGTTGCTGGCACCTCCTCCTGCCAGTCTGTCACCTCCTGCCAGTCTGTCACCACCTCCCAGACCGTCTCCTCCTGCCAGTCCGCGAGTAATGAATATTGGCTTTACGTAGATGTTTAAGAAAAATTGAGAGGGCTGTTGTGGCTTTAATAAGTAATATGCCAAGAACAGTTACTATGATTGATAAGAACTAAATACACTGAACACCCTTGAACTGAAACAGAAGAGCTGCTTGTCGTTTGCCTTCTGCAAGGAGGAGTTTCTCCCAATTTCTTTTCAGAGCGTCTCTATAGACAGATTTGTGGTCCATCACCTCTTCCTGGAAGTATGGAAGAGGTGATGGACCACACTCTGGAAGAAAAGCTCCAAAAGGCAAGTAAATTAGGCAACACTTTACAATAAGGTCACATGAATTGGCGTTAACTAATGTAGTTGTTAACTTGAATTAATGATGTACAAATACATTAACAAAGCATCAGATTAAATTTTCATTAGTTAGCAGTTCACAAATACATGAACTGATGTATTAGTTACATGATTATGTATTAAAACATAGGCTAATCTTGCAGATTAACGGTAACAAATACATGAGTTTTTTTATTCTAATATGAATTGGCATGAGCTAATGTAGTTAACTTGAATTAATGATGCAAAAATACATTAACAAAGCATCAGATAAACATTTCATTAGTTAGTACTTTTATTAACTAATGGATTAGTTACATTATTAACTAATGAAAAGTTAATCTGATGCTTTATGTATTTGTACATCATTAATTCATGTTAACTACATTAGTTCATGCCAGTTCATGTGACCTTATTGTGAAGTGTGACCTAATTATGTACGTTTAAATTCATCCATTTAGCAGCTCGTTTTATACAAATCTACGGTCTGGTGTGTACTTATAAATACATAGATTCTGTACTCGTAATTCATCTGTAATGTTGCTCACTTACTCTGTAGTTACGTTGTATTTTAATGGGTGATTTATATGTAATTACTGAGGTATTACTTCATTTAAAGTGGGACCCATAGGTGTTAAACTCAGAATTATGATTTTTTTTTTTAAATGTATTTCTGATTTTTCCCTTTTCCCAATTTAGTGGCCAATCGCTCCCTATTCTAGTTCAGACACCCACCCTCGTACTGCATCTCTCCAGCTGACAGTCTGGAAGGAGACGCCTCGCCACTTCGGTGACGCGGCGACTCCAGGCCGAACCACTGCTTTTTCCCCACACACCCAGAGACACATTCATGTGATGAACACAAGCCGACTCCGCCCCCCTCCCGAAGACAGCGCTGCCAATTATCGCTGCCTCATCGAGTCCGGCCATAGCCGGATCTGACGAGACCGAGGTGCGAACCCCGGTCCCCAGCGGGCAACTGCATCGACACAAAGCCGATGCTTGGACCGCTACACCACCGCGGACCCTCAGAATTATGATTATTGAAGCAGAATACAATCAAACATTTTTCTTTCAGAACTTATGACTCGGATTGCCTCTGCAAAATCCCTGGAAGAGGCCAGAGAAGCAGGGAATGACACCTCGGAGGAGCGGTCTCTCAGGGGCTCCCTGCGTTACCTCCGAACGTTGGAGCAGAGATGAACAGGGGACTGCTGCCTTTTCTGGATTTTTACACAGAGGGACGCATCCCTGCAGCCCTCCAGCGGTAAGCATAGCATGGTACTGTTCATCATTTCAACTACTACTGGTGGACTGAGACGGGACGCTTGGTGAAATGAGACATTTCTGTTTTAAACAGTTAAGATAAAAAAAAGACTTTCAAATCATAATTGATTTAATAATAATTATCTGCACAAAATATTCATAAAGTTCACACGCTGTACAATGGCAGCAGTGGGTAGGGTGTTGGTGCTTATTTCAGAGCAGCTGCCACATTTAGGTTTATCTCCTTTACTTCTCCACACATGGACAGATTCAGAGAGGGCCTGAGCATCTTTGGTGCCTCGGGGGCGATAAAGACCCACTACAAGGCCTTGGCACCAATTTTCCCAGAGGACCAAACAACCTTGTTTGCGGCAGATGTAGTGGCAGTGTTTAAGCTGTCAAGCCTATCACTGGCTGGGTCCAACAGGGGGAAGGGTGAGACCAGGACCATTGCCTACTGGAGGGACTGGCTCCTGCAGGTGGAGGGTCAAGTGCCAAATATAAACGCCTCGTATTGTTTATGTGAAGTGTTTGTAAGAAAAGGGGACACCTACACCGTTTTCTTGTACCGTGGCTGAGCTCCACTGTTAATTGTTTACTGTTTATTGTTTCTTGGTTAATCATTACTCAAGCCAGCATGTATTTACAGTCACACAGAGCAGCAGAGGGCGCTCTTGATACTGTACAATGTACGTATTGAGACACAATTGGCTACCGACAGCTAACTGTGGCAGAGAGCAAGTGGAGTGTTGTGGGTGCACATGAAGCTACCATGTGCTGGAGTTGTTCGGACCAACACCAAAACACACATCAGTAGTCTAGTCTATTCAAGTGTGCAATATTAACACAATCCCCTCTTTTAATTGTTATAATTTAAACCGTAAAATTTTCTTTACATTATTTAGTCCTCAGGTTCACTGATTACACATTTTTTTTTGACAGATGGAGAGACCCCGCTGAGCCTGGGCAACATCCTCACCTTTGCCACTGGGCTGGAGAAGATCCCAGCTATGGGGTTTCCCTCACAACCTGAGCTGGACTTAGTTCACCCAGAGGATGGACCAGCCCCTTATCCCACAGCAGCAAATAGCTGTACGCTGATACTTCGCCTTCCAGTACATCAGATGTACAATACATTCAAGAGTGCCATGGAAACAGGAACCGGCTGTGCTGTTCATTTTGGGGTGCAGTAAGACCCTGAAAAGTGGAACCAATTCCTGTTTCCATGGCAAGTAAATTGGTCTTTTGATCAGATCTACCAAAGACTGGCCCAGGAGACGGATCTGTGTTTTGGATTGTCAGTCCTGACCTAAGTTAAATAGAGATGCTGAGGCAGGACCTGACATGAGCAGCCCATACCAGACACTCTTTCATTCTCACCGGAGTGCGTAAAAAGCTCTCAAAACAGATGTGGATATAGATGTTTACTCTATAAAGCCACACATCAGGATTCCACATCTGTTTTGAGAGACTTCTATAAAGTAATGAGCTAATTCAGTGAGTTGGGAAGTGTCTTTTAGGTCCTGCTGCGGTATCTCTATCATTTTTCAGGACTTTGACTTGGTCCATCCAAAATGCAAATCTTCCTCCCGAGCCTTTCTTTAGTGGATCTGATTGAATTATTTGGATTATGGTCTTGTTGGAAGTTACAAGGGATTCACATACAAGTCCTTTTTTGGGGAAATTTTGCTTTTTCTGTTTTTGTTTACTTATTCTGATAAGCATATGACTGCAGGCCTGCTCTCAGATACCCCGGTGTGTGTGTGTGTGTGTGTGTGTGTGTGTGTGTGTGTGTGTGTGTGTGTGTGTGTGTATATATATATATATATATATATATATATATCTCAACACAGATACAGGGAAAAAAGCTTTAATGCATTGCAGTACAGGCTTGTTTTGTGCGTCGCACACATCAGTTGCTAATGAGTGCACGAAACAGGCCTGTACTGCAATGCATTAAAACTTTTTTTCCCTGTATCTGTGTTGATATTCCGCTCGTTAGTTGAGCTCTTGCAATACCATTGACGGTTTCAGAAAAAAACGCCATGTGTATCATATATATATATATATATATATATATATATACACATATGTGAAGTTTAAACTGGACACAGGTGCTGATGTAAACACAATACCAAGAGACATTTATGACAGGGACTTCAGATATGTAGATCCAAGACCAGCAGAAATAAAACTCAGTGCGTATGGTGGTCAAGCACTGCATGTGACAGGGATGTGTGACCTAGAATGCAAGTACAAAGGCACTACTGTCATGCAAGAGTTCGACATAGTTGGTACACAGGGCCCACCTGTCTTAGGCCTGCAAGCCTGCCTAGACACAGACTTAGTAAAACTGGTGCTATCTGTCAATGCTGCACAAAATGAACCTACTAACACAATGGCTGAGTACTCCGATGTGTTTAAGGGCATTGGACAGTTCTCCATTCCCAGGAGAATGCACAATCCACCTGAAACTGGCTGCAGTACCAGTGGTGTACCCTCCACGACGGATTCCACACAAGCTCCGCAACAGTTTGAAAGAAGAGCTGGAAGAGATGGAAAGAGCTGGAGTCATCCAGAAGGTAACAGAACGTACAGAACGGGTAAATGCACTGGTGGTTGTTGAAAAACCCAGCACTGGCAGACTGAGAATATGCCTTGACCCCAGAGACCTGAATCAGGCAATACAAAGACCAGATCACCCAATGCCTACATTAGATGACATCACACCGAAGCTGGCTGGAGCACAATATCTCAGTGTGCTTGATGCACGGTCAGGCTACTGGGTGATCAAACTAACAGAAGAGTCTTCAATGTTGACAACCTTTAACACTGTGGTTGGCCGGTACAGGTTTCGCCGCCTTCTTTTTGGTGTCATTTCAGCACAGGACGAGTTCCAGAGGAGGATTGATGAGACCTGCGAGGCCTCAGTGGTGTTGCAGCCATCGTTGACGACATTCTGGTGTATGGCAGCACAAAAGAGGAGCACGGCGCAAACCTACGGGCCATGCTGCAGAGAACGAAGGAAAGAGGGTTAAAGTTAAACCCAGATAAATGTCATCTGTGTTCCAGAGGTCAAATACTTTGGGCACAGGCTGAGTCGTGAAGGCATCAAACCAGACCCAGGTAAGGTGGAAACCATCAGAGATATGGAGCGACCTCAGAACAAGGCAGAGCTTGAGACAATACTGGGGATGACAAACTACCTGGCCACATTCGCACCCAGATTGTCAGAGGTGAATGCACCACTACGTCAACTACTGAAGGAAAGCAGTGAGTTTGGATGGGATGCAACACACGATACAGCATTCCAGAACATGAAAGATCTCAATGTACAGGAACCAGGTCCAGCCCTCACGTACTTTGATCCAGAAAAGGAACTGACACTAAAAGTTGATGCATCCAAGAGTGGCCTCGGAGCAGTGCCCCTACAGGGAGGTAGGCCAGTTGCATACGCATCAGTCACTAAATCAGTCTGAAGAAAACTACGCTCAAATTGAGAAGGAGCTCTACGCAGTCCTCTTTGGGTGTAAGCGCTTTCACCAATACACGTGTGGTCGCCACGTAGTCATCGAGTCTGACCACAAGCCTCTCGAATCGATACCGAGGAAACCCCTCGCAGCAGCACCAGTCAGACTTTAACGCATGATACTGCAACTGCAAAGATATGACATCACTATCATGCACTGCCCCGGAAAAGACATTCCTGTCGCAGACACATTGTCTAGGAAGTCAATCGTCACTGATGAGACCAATCTGAGTGAAGGTGTGGATGCCCAAGTACACAGGCTCATGAGTAATCTACCTGTGAGCGACAGTAAGCTTACGGAAATCCAGGCAGCTACATCCCGAGACGTGCAGCTCGCCGTGTTGAAACCGGTAATTCAGGCTGACTGGCCTGAATCAAGAAAGAAGTGTCCACCCAATGTTGCTGAATATTGGAATCACAGGGACCAGATCACAGAAATCAACGGTGTGTTCAAAGGTGAGAAAATTGTCGTTCCGCACACACTACGAGAAGAAAGGCTAAGACGCATACACACAGGACACATGGGAGTAGAAAAGAGTAAACAAAGCGCTAGAGACGTTCTGTTTTGGCCTGGCATGAATGCACAGATAGAACATGTAGTGGAGAGATGTCCCATATGCATAGAGCGCCACAGCTCAAACACGAAAGAACCAATGATCTCACATCCTATTCCTGAGAGGCCATGGCAGGTTGTAGGTACGGACTTGTTCACTTCTGAAGGGCAAGACTACATAGTAGTTGTAGATTACTACAGTAGACACTTTGAGATCGAAAGACTACATCACACTACTTCGTCTGTGGTCATCCCCAAAATGAAGGCCATATTTGCTAGACAAGGAATACCTGAGAGAGTTATCAGTGATAATGGTCCTTGTTACAGCTCCAGGGAGTTCAAGAGCTTTGCAGAAGCGTGGCAGTTTAACCACATCACTTCTAGCCCCCACTATGCACAGAGTAACGGCCTTACAGAGAGAACGGTCCAGACAGCCAAGATGATACTGGATAAAGCCAGAGCAGAAAGAAAGGATCCCTACCTCAGCTTGCTGGAGTACCGCAACACTCCAGTCGACGGCCTGAAGTCACCAGCCCAGCTGCTAATGAGTCGACAACTGAGGTCAGTACTTCCCACCATAGGTGAAAACTCCAGCCACAAGTTGTCTGTCAAAAGGCTGTGCATGCCAGGAGAGTTCAGTGTCAGCACAGACAAGCAATACTATGACCTCAGTGCAAGACCACTGTCAACACTAAAGTGTGGTGACACAGTCCACATCCAACAGCCAAACGGACACTGGAAACCTGCCACTGTGACAGAGCCTGCAGACACAGAGAGATCCTACAATGTCCACACTGATGAGGGTCAAGCCTATCGTCGCAATCGTTGCCACCTGCTACAGCCAAAGGACAACAGTACACACACAAGCTGTGAAGTACAGCCAGGACCAAACGATGGTACAGAACAAGGGATGTCAACACCGGACACTACATCGTCAGACACGTACACTACCAGGTTTGGGACGTGCAGTTAACCCAAGAAAGGTCCTTGACCCGTAAATGTAAAGGGTGTAGGCGGATCGCTGCCCTATGGACACTTGTTAAAAATGTATAATCATTATGTTGAACGTTACACTTTCTGAATTGCACTGAACATACCAAGTGCAAGAGTTAAAGTTTACTATTACCTGCTTATCTTATGTTGTATTTTGAATTGCACTGACCATACTGAATGCAAGATTTGAATATGATACTTGGCTCTCTATCCTACCTACTTACCTGAAGGGTATACCTCATTCAAGTGTTTTGTTTATCAAATGCTAAAAAAAATAGCATTGTTATGTTTTCACTGTTGCCTTGAAATATTTTGTGTTTTAAAAAATGTGCACGTTTAGAAAAATGCACTTATGTCCTAACATGGTTTACTTACTGGGCAGTAGAAATGTGATTGATGCCAAATGTGTTGTATGTTATGAAGCCATTTTATTTTAACGAGGGAGATGTAGTATTCCTGTACCCTATCACGTTACAGTTGATAGGACAGGATATGACATATGACGTACGGGAGTACTTGAGGTCAGAGATGTCATGGGGATGCCCCGATGGAGTTATTAAAGACAAACAATTTGAGTAAACTGTCTCATTATTTATACCGTATCAATGAATATGACGTACCCTGCTAAGGACTGTAATTTAAAGGGATGCTGGTTTCAGGGGCCTCTGAATGCCTCTTAAGTGCACCGGTTTACATACCAACAAAACTCCTATTTGATGGACCCATAAGTTTGGACGCGTTAACACGCAGAGTTTGTACACGTTGCTTTACACAGATGGCTTAGTGTCGTCTCCCACAGAACAGAGAAAATACATTTTAGACCAAATGAAAGTTAGATAGCATGGTTTTCCTGAAAAGGCCAGGATTTAATGAAAACACACCAGTTCACATCAAACCACTATTACACAACCTGTGAGTTACACCTATCTTTGTGCGGTCATTACAGCTTATGGGAGTGTTGGTCTGATAGGGAACACCCAATAAGACAGCTGGCAGTACACTAAATGAAAAGATTTCACAATGTCCAAATTCCAGTGAAATCTGATGCAAAATGTTTTAGAACCTACTTTGCTGGGCCATAAGGAGTTTGTTTCAAAACGAAACCACATTAAAATTAAAACGCTGACCCTGCAACGTTTAAGAAATATGACTGAACTAATCTTGCCCAATCTATCAAAATAAGTAGGGGATGAGCAGCTTCATAGGTGTTGTGTTCGTTGTAATATTCTTAACAATACTTTAAACTTCTTGATTGCATAACAGAACCTAACATGATGTAGAAACAATGTGACTACACAGTAAAGCCTCTGGTAAAGATCACAGATAACCACCATCTGGGTTAGGGGTAGGGTTTACATCCAAGAGATGTAGATTTAGAGTGAGTTTTAGAGTCGTGGAAAAAGGTATCCTTTTCCATTTAGAGGAGTGTCTTAGATAGGGTTATAACCCATGACCGTAGAGACGTGGTGTTGACAGAGTTGGCCCTAGCTGGCCCCATTTATCTCTCTCTCTCTCTCTCTCTCTCTCTCTCTCTCTCTCTCTCTCTCTCTCTCTCTCTCTCACACACACACACACACACACCCACACAGATTTTGAGAATTATTCAAAGATCACATGTGATGTGATGTTGGTATGTTGGTGAAGCATGGTGTCTGTCCAAAAAAACAGGCAGAATTTTTGCAGAATTTTGCAGAGATTTCTTCCCCTTCCCCCCAACATCCACCCATCCATCATCCAAACCGCTTATGCTGCTCTCAGGGTGATGGGGATGCTGGAGCCTGTCCCAGCAGTCACTGGGCAGCAGGCAGGGAGGCACCCTGGACAGGCCGCCAGGCCATCACCCCCCCCCCCCCAACAAACAAAAAACAAATCACCAACAGCAAATCCTGCGTGATACTATAAGCTACTCCCTGTCAGTCTGGATGGAGCAGCTCCCCCCCCCCATGACAGCTGTCCCAACACCAGTGTGAGTGAGGAAGCGAGTCGTGTGGGGCTGCTGGTAATCATGGACAAAGCGGCTCCAGGAGCTCTACAGAAGCTCATTTGGTGCTGCTGCTGCTACCAGGCGGTAGGGGGGAAGTAGGCTCACATTACTGACATGTGATGCTTTCAAGTCAGTTGGACATATCCATCACCCGGCGTCTGATCCGCTGTTTCAGGATACTGCTGGTGTATGGGCAGCCATAGCAGGTGCAAGGCGGGTTTGCATAAGGTGTCCTGTGCTGATCTTTTTAAAAAAAAAAATCCGCTTTTGAAAGCAACAAAAAAGTAAGAAAGACAAAGATACACCTCTTTTGCTAAACGGACTACTGCCCTATTCAACTCACCAAACAAAAACAACTAAAACAACAAAACAAAACCCAAATGAAGCGATTCGTTGCTAGGATCCAATATGTCATGTCTGCGTTTCCACTCGGCCATCTATGTGCGTGGGACCACTGGGAGACTGCGCAGTAGCTCGCACAGCGCAGCGCCTAGCCGGTGCCGGGGAGCCAGAGCGAGAGAGAGCCGGGGAGAGAGGCGCCTAGCCGGGGAGAGAGAGAGAGGGGGGTCCGCTAATGTGAGTTGTTTTCTCCGTGTGGCACATCGACGTCTGTAACCACATTTAGCGGCGCTCCCTTCCAGTGTTCAGCGTCGGAACACTGCGGAAGGCTGAGACCGCGTTACGTCCGCAAAATGAGCGTCGCCAAATGAGCGTTAGCTTCTAGCATGCACAGCGCTTCGACGTCGGCCACTGAAGACGTGTGTACGTTATGTTAAATGGCAGCATCAAGGGACGAAAAGGTCCGTCTCAAAGCTGCGCTTATATGCGTCGGTATTCGTGTGTCCCAGGACGAATCCGTTAACGCTCGGAGTTAACGGAAGAACGTCGGGTCATCCGAAGATCGAGATTTGGGAAGCTGCCAAGAGCTGCACGGTGCAGCTTCCCTCGCGGCGCTGCACCGCT
Organism: Lampris incognitus; assembly: GCF_029633865.1. Lineage (NCBI taxonomy): Eukaryota > Metazoa > Chordata > Actinopteri > Lampriformes > Lampridae > Lampris > Lampris incognitus. The sequence goes on from NC_079220.1 coordinate 58,040,220, forward strand.
GCAGGTTATTTGGAGCTGTCGCTGTGATTTCTCGTTTGATTTCCTCCCGCACATGTTCTGACGCGTGTGCAGGCGAACTTGTACCTCGCCGGCATACTGAACAGCAGCAGAGAGACAGGTGCCGGGTGAGGACGATAGTCAGACAGACTCTCCCCGCTGTCCCTCAGCAGCTGAGAGACGGGCGGTGGAAGTTAGGGCGTCACAGCAAGCCGCGTAAAGCGACGGGCGGTTGACACGCCGTGGCGCCTCAGCATCACTCTCTCCCTTGTGTTGTGCACAGGAACGGATGCAGCTGATCAGCTCCTAAGTGAACAGTTGGACAGATAACCAACCATGACGTCGCTGGTAAGTTCATTGAGTTGGTTTGTTTGTTACCTGGCCTTGTGTGTTGAGTACGGAGTTAAACGTACAACATGATAACATTTTAACATCATTTGAACATACTTTATAAATATTGACTATAAATGTGTCACACTTTAGGTTCCTCGCCTGTTCAGATTATTTGCATACTGAGAGACTTCATTCTGCCAATATTAAAACTCAGCCCAGCGCTACGGCGTCGTAATGATGATAGAGCTGGGCTGAGACAAATACTAGACTGAAAACAAACCACTGGCTATTGGTCATTCACATGAGTTAACTGGCATACCTTCTGATAGGAGATTCTGTCAATATGTTTGTGCTACAGGGGAGTAGCAGTTCCTCAGCTACGGAATATACTGTGCGAGTCCCCAAGTGAGTAACAAAACCTACCTACTCTCTGACAGTGCTGATACCCACTAAAACTGTGTTCACAATCCATAATCTTTCCCTCCTGCTTCATTTCCTTTCTGTGCAATTCTGAAACCAGGAACAAGTGGTGAAACATTTCCAGTGTAACAAATTGACCACAATTTGGAGCATTGACCAAACACAGCCCATCCATATACTAGGTTTTGATCTTGTCTTGAAAGAAAAAAGAAAGAAAGAGAGACACTTTATTTGTCATTGGAATTGTTCCTACTTTAGTATGAATGTGTTTGCCACTGCACTAGTGTTCATCATGCTCGGTTAAACATTGCAATAGCAATGTATAGAGAGTGTCTCCAACTGTATTTAAGACACCAGTTAGTATTATTTAACCTGACTATTATTTAACCTACTATATAGTTATTTCATCCATGGTCCAAAGGGATGAAATAACTATATATTAACAGAGAAATATTCTGGATTTTGGCTTTAGACAAAATTATCTTCATTGTTGTCATTTTAAGAAATACATTATAGTTGTTTTATAGTTTTTGTATAGTTGTTGTTGTGGATTCTCAATCATCATAATGTTTTTTATATATTTCTGTGTGGGGCATTGCCCATCTTCCTGTTGGTCTTGCTGAACTGTCTGTCTGCCAAATAGGGGCACCAGCAAGAAGTACAGCATCATGGCCTTTAATGCTGGAGACAAAGTCAACTGTTCCACATGGACACAGGTGGGCTTATTCTTAGATATGGGTCAGATACGACTAAAACTGTGCCTCTGTGTTTGTAAGAGCATTCCACCTAGTACCTGTAACACAATACTAGTATATAGTTTTCTACGTACCCACCTACACTAAATTGTCTTTCTCACAAGCTAACACCGCTCATTGTAAGAATTAAAATGTTCTAATCTTTTCACTAATTGCATCTTAATATTTAGGAGCACAAAGAATAATCTGTCAAAGCTAGAAACCAATTAAGCCATGTCATTAAGATTCACCCTAGTCCTACTCCACTGATAGTGAATGTGATGTTGTCAAAATGAACCCAATCTGTTTGCAATTTCACACCCAAGAGAACTAACTATATTTGATGTAATGCCGCCATATCCCTGGAAAATCTTCTAAATTCTGTCCCAGTCAACCTTGTTAACTCCTACAATTCAGTTTTAATGCAATGATTTGCATGGCCGCTTCAAAGCATTTCTGAATAAAGTGCTAAATGTCCATGCAGTCTTTGCAACTACATGAACATTAATCAAAAATAGTATTATATGGCCCCTAAATCATTTTGAGCTGATTGCCGGCCACTGAACCCTTATTAGCCAGGAATTTAGGCCTGATTTGTGATGCTGAGTTCAGCTTTGAAATGGTAAAGACTGGTATAGATTCTTGCTTACGTCAGCCAAGAATTGCCTCCACAAGTTTTTTTTTCTTTTCTTTTTTTTCCCTTTTTCTCCCCGATTGTATCTGGCCAATTACCCCACTCTCCTGAGCCGTCCCGGTTGTTGCTCCACCCCCTCTGCTGATCCGGGGAGGGCTGCAGACTACCACATGCTTCTTCCGATACATGTGGAGTCGCCAGCCACTTTTTTCCACTTGACAGTGAGGAGTTTCACCAGGAGGACGTAGCGCGTGGAATGCTCACGCTATTCCCCCCAGTTCCCCCGAACAGGCACCCTGACCTACCAGAGTAGGCGCTAGTGCAGCGACCAGGACACATACCCACATCCAGCTTCCCACCCGCAGACACAGCCAATTGTGTCTGTAGGGACGCCCAACCAAGCCGGAGGTAACACGGGGATTCAAACTGGCGATCTCCGTGTTGGTAGGCAACGAAATAGACCGCCACGCCATCCGGACATCCCCCCACCCTTTTTTCCCCAATCATTCAGTTATTTATGAAAAAGCATCAACACTTGATTTTTTTTTTTTTTACTTTCACATCATTCCAAGTTCTTTTACGTCTTCAACTTGTACATAATGCATCAGATGGACTTTTAGCTGGGACAAATATCACCACATTTGTGTCATTTATTCACTAAACATGTTAAGACCTCACTGATCGCTTTTCAAGCAAAATTATGTCTTTTTATTTAAAAAGATGTCACCTCTGAATTCCCTCAGGCTCGAATGGAACGAGACATGAGTGCCCGGCGGATGTATGGTGAAGAGGAGATGCCAGAGGGTGCGGCCGGTAGTGAGTTTGGCAAAAAGCAGCGAGAGGAGGCACGTCGGAAGAAGTTTGGAATTGTGACTCGTGAGTTCAAAGTGGAGGACCAGCCCTGGATCCTCAAGGTCAATGGAAAGGCTGGCAAAAGGTTGGTACGCAGACATCTTGACTTTCTCTAAGTTCACCTTTTATATTTTACTAATGTGACTATGTATGTCTTGAAAGAGGAGATGTGTAAAGAATCCCTCTTGAAAAATTTGCTTGTATGTAGCCAGACACATTCATATATATTTCCTGGCATGACTGATATTAAGTACAAGTGTGAACTAATTATGTGTAAAAGGACAGTTTAATAGTAATATATAAATACATTCCCATGCTTGTCCACATCATTCTCAGTAGATGGAAAATACCTGTTTAAAAATGTCTACATCTTAAACAAAACAAAAAAAACATCCCAAAGGATTCTTAAGTGTGCGTGTTTTTGTGTCAGGTTCAAAGGTCAAAAGAAGGGTGGCGTGACAGAGAATGCGTCCTACTACATCTTTACACAGTGTCCTGATGGGGCCTTCGAGGCCTTTCCTGTACATGGCTGGTATAACTTCATGCCACTGGCCAAGCATCGCACACTCACGGCCGAAGAAGCCGAGGAGGAGTGGGGCAGGTGAGAGTCGCAGGGATGCTGGAGCCTATCCCAGCAGTCATTAGGTGGTAGGTGGGGGGACTCCCTGCCACCCTGCCAGTAGGCTACTGGTCATCCTCTCAAGTGTCTTCATACACTTAAATTGGTCCAGAATTCAGCTGCCTGTATCATTACCAGAACTTCTTCCATAGATCATATCACTCCTGTTCTCCAGCAACTTCATTGGCTCCTTGTTAAATACCATATTGAGTTCAAGATTCTGCTTCTCACCTTTAAGGCCCTTAATAACCTAGCACCTTTGTATCTTTCCGAACTCCTTCATATCCAAACACCCTTCTCAGAATCTCTTCTGCCATCGTACTCACCACACCATCTGCCCGCTTGACTACCATGTGGTCCAGAGCCTTCAGTCATTCTGCCCCCCGCCTCTGGAACTCTCTCCCACAAGACATTCACAATATTGACTCTTTCCACCTTCAAATTCCATCTCAAAACACACCTTTTCAAACTGGCATATTCAGTCTGATCCCGACTTGAATGGTTATACCCACATTGAGTTTTGTACAGGTGATGGTTTTACCCTAAGGAATTGAATCAAGTGCAACTGGACTTGGTTATATATCCGTGAAGACGTTTCGCCTCTCATCCAAGAGGCTTCATCAGTTCGTGCCTTTCTGACTAGACCAAGCTAGTCTGAGTGGCTGGTGATGAAACTCATATTTAGCCTCTTTGGAGTTGTTATCAGAGCTATTGATGTCAATGGCTCTTTTGTGTTCCGATGGTTAGCAAAGACTGTCGTTATCAGAGCTATTGATGTCAATGGCTCTTTTGTGTTCCGATGTTTAGCAACGACAGTCGTTGGAGGTGTTAGTTTCGACTTCGTTAGTGCTCCATTCAGTGGTCATGAGTCGTTGGAGCTGTTAGTGACCGACTGTTGTTCTTGGAGGCTAAGCTTTTGAGTCTCCTGGGTAGAGATGAAAGGACGGCATTGTAAGTGGGAGATAGGTGGTGTCGCAGACCTCCTCCTCTGTTGAGGGATGGTTTTTCCAGTTTCACATAGATGGCTTCCTTCACTCCTCTTTCAAACCATCTATTTTCCCAGTCAAAAATGTGTACGTTGCTGTCCTCGTAGGAGTGTGTCTTCTCCTTTAGGTGTAGATAGACTGCTGAGTCTTGTCCTGAGGAGTTTGGCCTTCTGTGTTGGGCCATCCGTTTGTGTAGTGGTTGTTTGGTTTCTCCTATGTATAGGTCAGTGCAATCCTCATTGCATTGTACAGCATATACCAGATTGCTTTTCTGGGTGTGTGGTACACGGTCTTTGGGATGAACCAGTTTTTGTCGGAGTGTGTTGCTGGGTTTGAAGTGAGAGGCGAAACGTCTTCACGGATATCTAACCAAGTCCAGTTGCACTTGATTCAATTCCTTTGGATAACTATGACCTGGGTGAATGAGAACATTCACAGACGTGATGGTTTTATATTAACTTATTATTGTATACTCCTGCTTTGTTTGATTTTATGTCTGATACAGTGCTGCTTGTTTTTAACTGTGTTCTGTAAGGTGTCTTCGAGTGCTCTGAAAGGTGCCCATAAATAAAATGCATTATTATTATTATTATTATTATTAAGATGGGGTATGGGAGGGAGTGGACGACATGAATACGAAAAAACTAAGACGGAGAGGGGTGTGGCTGGTTAAATGATCATTAGTTTGGGGGGGGGGCAGAAAAATAACAATAATAATCATTACATTTATTTAGCGCTTTTCTAGACACCCAAAGCACTTCACATTTGAAGGGGGTAACTCGCTTCAACCACCACCAATGTGTAGCACCACCTGGGTGATGCACAGCAGCCGTTTTGTGCCAGAACGCTCACCACACATCAGCTTGAGGTGGAGAGGGAGGAATCATTGAGTCAATTACATGGGGGGTGATTAGGTGGCCAGATGGAGAGGGCCAGGTTGGGAATTTTACCAGAACACCGGGGGACCCCCTACTCTTTGTGATAAGTGCCGTGGGATCTTTTAATGACCACAGTGAGTCAGGACCTTGGTTTAACATCTCATCCGAAGGACGCCATCTCCTTCGGCACATTGTCCCCGTCACTGCACTGGGATTTGATATTTGTTGTTTTTATTAGGACCAGGGGAAGATTGCCCCCTACTGGCCCACCAACACCACTTCGGCAGCAACTCAGTTTTCTCTGGAGGTCTCCCATCCAAGTGCTAGCCAAGCCCATACCTGCTTAGCATCCGTTATTTGGCAGAGCCGGGCCGGGGTACATGTTGGTATGGCTGCCGGCAAATGAAAAAAGGTGGAATTCAGGGTCTGAATGCATGTTGAGGTCCAGAGGGCAAAACAGAAGGAGTGTATGTAATGGGCAGATGATGGAACAATTAAACCAATCACATGAGTGTGCTTACACAAACACTCACACAGAGTTCACTCCACCTACAGGAGGAACAAGGTGGTAAACCACTTCAGCATCATGCTTCAGAGACGTCTGCGAGAGCAGGAGCGGGGCGAGGATGAAGGAGAGGAGGCTGAAAAGGGGGGAAAGAAGAAAAAGAAGAAAGGGCGGGGCGGGGACCTGCGCATCCATGACCTGGAAGAGGACTTGGAGATGAGCAGCGACGACAGCGACAGCAGCGGGGGAGAAGGTGAGGAGAGACAAACCAGCCTGCAGTTGCAGTTTGCGTCCTGGGTAAGACGCTAAACTGCAACCGCAGGCTTTAGTGGGGTAGCACCTTACCTCAGCAAGGGCCCTTTGGCTAAGGACGACGTCCCTACTTATAGATCTGGTCCTCCTGCATGCCTGTATGGTACTTCCCATGGTGCCCAGTCCTATCCCAACACATTGGGATAGGAGAAGGGAACTCTGATTTCAAATCCCCAGGCATAGTCTACCCAGCTGTCAGTACCCGGAAAGGGTAAACCATTCCCCGGGCGCTGCACGGCAGCTGCCCACTGCTCCTAGCTACATAGCTAGGATGGGTTAAATGCAGAGAGTGAATTTCATTGTATGTATGTACAAATGACAAAGTGTATTCTATTCTATTCTATGCTACACCTGGATTGACCACTTGTTGATATAGGAGAGACTTTTTTTATTCATTCTGCCCATTCAAACTTTTCTAGCAAGACCAGGTATTCGAGAAGGCCTTACTTTTCAGCGACAATAGTTACCTCTTAAGGTCAAAGCCACCCCCTAAACTTTCTTAAGTTTAAGTGACCGATCTTTGGATCAGATTTTGTTTTTTGTGGGTGAGAATGAATGATTGACAGATTACCAACCTTTTTTTTTCATCAATATATTTATTAAATTTTCTACAACTCAAAAAAATTACAACACTAAAAACATTACAACATGTGTATTTAAATATTATTCTTCATACATGAAAATTACATCTGCATACAAAAGAATGCATTTCTATGCATCTCTATATATAGCCACACACAACAACAACAAAAACAAATAATGATCATACTAGAAAGGCACGTTCAATGAAGGCACCAGACTATGAGAATCCATCCAAATTTTACACTACATTCATCCAGGTAAGTAGCTTAGATTACCATATTTTTGCAGAGGGTGACCAGCCATTTTAAAAGTTTCTTCAGTGGGGCATCCGGGTAGCATAGTGGTCTATTCCGTTGCCTACCAGCACAGGGATCACCGGTTCGAATCCCTGTGTTGTCTCCTGCTTGGTTGGGCATCCCTACAGACACAATTGGCTGTGTCTGCAGGTGGGAAGCCGGCTGTGGGTATGTGTCCTGGTCGCTGCACTAGCGCCTCCTCTGGTCAGTCAGGGCGCCTATTCAGGGGGGAGGGGGAACTGAGGGGAATAGCGTGAACCTCCCACGCACTACGCCGCCCTGGCGAAACGCCTCACTGTCGGGTGAAAAGAAGCGACTCCACATGTATCAGAGGAGGCATGTGGTAGTCTGTAGCCCTCCCCGGATCGGCAGAGGGGGTGGAGCAGTGACCGGGACGGCTCAGAGAGTGGGATGATTTGCCAGGTACAACTGGGGAGAAAAGGGGGAACCCCCCCCCCAAGAAAAAAAATTCTGCAGTAACTCATGAAAATGTTATCTCCCTTGCTGTCTACACCATCCAAACATTTGTCTTCCCTTCCCTATCTCCCTTTTCTCTCTTATCACCATCTCTCCATGATCTTTACGTAGGCCCATTACATTTATCTCTATTTCTTGTCCCTAATTCTTTTGGACATGCATTCCTTCTTTTGTTCATCAATCCTTGTGTGTCCTGGGCTAGATGGAGAGGGAAAATCCAAGGCAAAGAAGGAAAAGGAGGCAAAGGCAAAAAAAAAGAAGAAGAAAAAGAAGGGCAGTGAGAACGAGGCCATGGAAGACAGTGATGACGGCGATTACGAAGGACTGGAGGTGGACTACATGTCAGATGAGAGCAGGTGTCAGACCCCATGCACTCATACGAACACCCAAAACACCCTTCTTCTTTTTTTTACTTGACTTAGAAACAAATGCATACAGATGTGTAAATGTTTGTTTTTGTTTTTTTTTCCTTTCTCACCACAGTTCAGAGGAGGAGCCAGAGAAGAGCAAGCCCAGTAAGGGAGAGGATGTCCCCAAAGGTCACCATTTGTTCCATGCTTGGGAAATGGGGGTGGGGTGCTTGTGTGATGGTCATTTTGGATGATTTCACCTTGCTTGGCAGTGTCTTATTTTTGTAGCAATTATTACATCTATTGTATATTCATTTCAGTCACTTATTATTTTATTTTTCTCTGGTATAGTCATAACTGTTTGCAACTGAGCCAATTTAGCAGTTTTTAATGTCGTATCCAGTGCTTCCAAAAGTTGCACAAGGAGCAGACATGCACTGTTTGTGATATCTGGAATACAAGGGAAAAGGTCAGACAAGATTGACAATGTTGTAAAGCACCATGCTTTTAGATTGAAATCATTCCGTGAATGTCTGAGTACTCCACAGATGTCTTTCTTTTTATCGGTTTTAATGGCTGATTGCCATTGCTTTTCCTTGGTTCACTTTTCATTCCCTTTTTTTATCTTGTATCTAGGAATTGATGAAGCATCTGAAAGTGAGGAAGAGAGCGAGGAGGAAAAACAGAATGATGAGGAAGGGAAAGAGGAGGAGGATGAAGACGATGGAAAGAAGACTCCAGTCCAAATGGAGAAGAAGAAGAAAAAAGGTATCCATTTGCCTTGTCAATACAGATGACAATTCAAAAGGTCCTAATTGGATCGCAGTGTAAGCGATAAATGAAAATAATACGGTCTTTGAAAAGGCTTGGGTCTGTTTGTTACTCTACTAGTTTTACGGGAGAGATTGTGTTGAGTTGTGTGGGTTTGTGTCATACAGAGAGCAGCGGAGAATCAGATAGTTCAGACGACAGTGACATTGAGGGAGAGGCAGCCTCCGCTCTCTTTATGGTGGTAAGAGTGTGTGTTTTCATGTCTGTGCATGGATAGTGTTATTCTGTCTTTTTAATACACATCAAACGTTTTATCCCATCTAATTGCCTCTTTTTCTCACCTCTCAGAAGAAGCGCACACCTCCCAAGCGTGGAGGAGGGCGTGGGTCTGGAGGTAGTTCTAGGACTGGCAGTCGACCTGGGACACCATCCATAGACTCTGCCACCACCTCCAATACGTTACGTGCTGCTGCCAGCAAGCTGGAGCAAGGTGTTCACATTTACACATACACATCACACGTGTACATACACAAAGTCCATTGTAATATGTGCATCTTTATTGTCAGATTTTATATCTCACCTCCCATATACATTTTTGTGATCCTTTTGTGATATTTTAATTTTTCTTTAATCATACCTTTAATCATATTTTTTTTATCATATCTGGAAATCCCCTTTCAAAGCTAATTCCAGATGTGATCATGTTTGTCAACCGTAAAAGATCTGTTTACTTTTCTATCCCTCCCTCGCTTCCTTACAGGTAAGAGACAGCCCCAGGGTCCTGGCACGGACTCACCCGCTGCCAAAAGGCTGAAGCTGGAGCAGAGCAGTCAGAGCCCCACGCCCTCTGGAAAATCAACACCAAGCTCCAGGTAGATAAAACCTCTACCAACTTCCATCTTTTACCCACGTGCTATCTCTGTTCAAAGTCTCTCTCTTCCGTTATCCTTTTCTCTGTCATAGGATAATTTATGTGCATTTATATATATTGGCAACATCGCACGCAAAGGAAGCATGCATTCCACCATAATCCTTTGCATATCCATATCCATACTCATATTGACTCCTTTTGATAGCCTGCGTTAAAGCGTCTTGCTTTGCTACCAATCTATACGTGCACCTCCACGCATTAAAAAATTCTTTATTCTTAACATCTTAGTGCAGTTGACATCAGTGTCAAAGTTGGTGCTTTTTGTTCCAAAAAGAAATAATCAGCCTCATAAGCCAAATAGCAGGTGAAAAACTTGCACCCAAACCTACTATACCCAACCTCAACTTCCTCTACTTCTATCGCACCTTTAAATTGACTTCATAGAAACTCCTCTTTTTTTCCCATTCTTCCATCCATCCATCCTTTTATCTGCCCCACAGCGATGTACAGCTGACGGAGGAAGCAGTCCGGCGCTACCTGATCCGAAAGCCCATGACCACCAAGGACCTTCTGAAGAAGTTCCAGACCAAACGTACAGGCCTGAGTAGCGAGCAGACGGTCAATGTGCTGGCACAGATCCTCAAACGGCTCAATCCAGAGCGCAAAAATGTCAATGACAAAATGCACTTCTACCTCACTGAGTAACCAGTGGAGGTGGCAGATGGAGAGGAGAGGGGTATACCCCCCGCTGAACTCAAGCATCCTGGAGGCGTCTTGTTAGTCCCACAAGACTCCTGCTACAGTAGAATTTGGTGGATTTCATTATGAACAGTTTGAAAAAAAAATTCTGAAGGTGTAAATAGCCTCATTAAAAGGTGACAATTAATGCAACAAACAAAAAAAAAACCTTCGGTATCTTGATTTTCTTTTTATTTCCATTAACAGAAACCTTAATATAGAGAAAAACTAACGTTAGTCATGAAAGTGGTATGGTCTCGCCATGTGTTGATTATGTATTTCTTTGTGGGCTCAGTTTCTATGTGCTGCTAGTCTTTGCTGAGTTGCTTTTCTAATAAAAGGTGAAGTCTGCAGGCGTGTCTCGCTGTTTGTAGTCCTGTTGACAGACCTCTAGCTTTCTTCGTGCAGAGCTGGAAAACAAAAGCCACCCAGGCATATTTTGCAGTTGCTGGACTGAATATTGACATTTTTGGTCTTAACTCTCCACAATCCACTCAGTCCATCAAATTCAGTATGATCCCAGTCAGTGTGTTTACGGAAAATATTAAATATAACCCGGAAATTAATTTGTTCTTCATTTAATCAAGTGTTGTACCTGTCACGATTAGCAGAAACTTCTGGCACCCATTTCTCTGCCAGTGGTGCAGGGTGAATACACGTTTAGGTGGGCGTGTCATCACACACATTTTCCCATGACGTCACGGTCCCGCTTCTCACACCAAGGCGGCGAGCAGCCCGGAACCGCCACAGCCGGGACGCGAACCCGGGGCTCCCGCACCGCGGGCGACTCCGTTAACCGGTCGACTAAAGGGTCCGACCCGTCAGCCAAGGGTTAGCGTCATCCAAGGGTTAGCGTCATCCAAGGGCGAGCGTCATCCAAGGGCGAGCGTTAGCCAAGGGCGAGCGTCATCCAAGGGTTAGCGTTAGCCAAGGGTTAGCGTTAGCCAAGGGCGAGCGTTAGCCAAGGGCGAGCGTCATCCAAGGGCGAGCGTTAGCCAAGGGCGAGCGTCATCCAAGGGCTAGCGTTAGCCAAGGGCTAGCGAGTCTATCCATCCGTGCGCGTCACAACCACTGATCTAAAAGAAAGACTGGATCGCGCGACCCATAATTTCGCGCCACCAATAGAACTTGATCGGCGCCATCTTAGGTAGAGCAAAAAGCGATCAAACTGCATTAGAATGGCCAGCTAAAAGGCCGACTTGCGGAGCATACCAGTGCTCTAACCGCACACAGGGTCGAAAAAAAGTGGCAATTCAACCAATATAACATTTCACAAGTAAGTAGCCTTTTTTATTTGACTCTTGCATTCAGAATGCCATAGCAACTGCTGATTTAAGATGCCTCGATTTGTCAAAAAAAATCCCCGAGCCGGCTCCTCACATGTTCGACACTGCTGTCAGGGATAATCATGTTTTTAATCTTATAAAAGTAATCTTGTAATTATTGCAAGATACGACTGCATCATCTTGGCAAAGAATGCACTGAAAAGCTAGCTGGCGAGAAGCTGCGAAAACAGCTGACATAACTTCTGGATGTAAATGTAAGATCATGATGCAGAACATGAGAATATGACACTCTGATGTTTACCAACAACAGACTCATTGGGAAGTTGAATAGTCTTGCTTGCACATATAGGTGATCGTAATGTAGCCTAGCATGCTGTAATTTTCTTAGCTAGCGAGCTAGCGTGTTGGAGCGATGGCGAGCCGCGGCCTGATGAGGCCAGCACGCGCCGCTCTCTCCCTCGCGAGCGGCGCGCTCCGTGTCCTTCTGTCACGCGCTCGTCTGAGCAGCCAGCTCGGGAATAACATGTTGACAAATCAAGGCATCTTAACACAGCAGTTGCTATGGCATCTTAAATGCAAGAGTCCAATAGAAAAGGGTACTTACTTGTGAGATGTTATCTTATCTGAATTGCCACTTTTTCCCCACCCTGTGCGGTTAGAGCGCTGGTATGCGCCGCAACTCCACCTTTTAGCAGCCATTCTAATGCAGTTTTGGTGGCTTCTCGGTCTACCCAAGATGGCCGCCAAGTCGCCATGCCGGCTTCACTTCATATCGCGAGTTGCTCCATCCAGTCTTTTTTTTTTTTAGCTCAGTTGTCTCAACGCGCTTTGAAGTTACGCAGGAAGCACGTTTACGTTCCATGTCGCGCGGGGACACATTTCGGTGTTGCCGTTTCCGCCAAGAAGAGAGAGACGTGGCTGCTGCTCGATGCGTGACGCGGGGAAGGCGGGTAGGTAGGTCTTTATTTCAAACACACAGAGCAAAGGTAGTTATTTCAAACTCAGCAAACAAACACGTTACGTGTCTGAACTAATGTACCGTGAGCAGCCCGGGACACCGCAGGACTGCTGCACAAGACTGCTGCACAGGACTGCTGCACAGGACTGCTGCACAAGACTGCTGCACAGGACTGCTGCTCAGGACTACTGCACAAGACTGCTGCACAGGACTACTGCACAAGACTGCTGCACAGGACTGCTGCACAGGACTACTGCACAGGTGTGAGCAGGACTACTGCCAGCAGTCCTGTGCAGTAGTCCTGTGCAGTAGTCCTGAGCAGCAGTCCTGTGCAGTAGTCCTGAGCAGCAGTCTTGTGCAGCAGTCTTGTGCAGCAGTCCTGAGCAGCAGTCCTGTGCAGTAATCCTGAGCAGCAGTCCTGTGCAGTAGTCCTGCTCAGACTGGCAGCAGTCCTGAGCCGCAGTCCTGCGGTCTGAGCAGCACTACTGCACAGGACTGCAGCAGCAGGTCTGAGCAGCAGTCCTGCGGTCTGCTGTCTGAGCAGCGTCTCGATGGGCCACACCTGTCAGGTTGGTGATTCTCCCGGCCAAGAAAGAAGAGCTCTCTGACATAGATTTAAACACATTTGTGAACAACGTGAGAGGAATAGACCTTTTGTGTACACAGAAAAAGTCTTAGATCTTTCATTTCAGCTCATGGAAAATTGGAGCAAAAACAAAAGTGTTGCATTTATATTTTTGTTCAGCATTTTATATATAATATTGCATTATGTGAACTCTTAAAATATTGCATGGTGACACTTGGAAACCAGTCAGTCACAGCATCAGATTAAACAGGACACAGTGGTTTGTCATTTCAGCCCGGGGAAGTGATGGAGATGGTCTTCATGTGCGGGCGCTGTCATAGTTAGCCACCAACCAGTCACAGGTCGTTTTGATGGCTGGAGGCAGTGGAAAGCAGAAAGAGTCATGTTAAGGCATCTCGGCATATGTTTTCTTTTTTGTTACAGACCATATCAAACTGTTCTCCTGGCTGCAGCCTCACTAAAGAAATGAAAACACACACCCGTATGACTGGAAATGTATGAATTAGATCAGTTTGTTCAGCTGAGTATCTTTTCCATCGTTCCAACAAGTCTGCTCCATCATATCCATATGCAGCGCCACAGAAGTGGTGCATGAACAACAGAAAAGTGGCCAAATGAATTTCTGCTTTACGAGTGATATCTTTACGGTCAAACAAAGCACACATTACTGGTCTCCTTTTTTTTTTTGGAATAATATTGTTATTTTTCTTAGGTTTTCAGTTCAAATGACATGAAGTTTTGAAGAAAACTGGAATTTCTTGTTGTTCAGGCCAGTGCGGCAGCGTTAAGTTTGGGTTAGTCATGTGAGAACAGACACACACTGTACAGACATCCTCTGACTCCTACCTTCTCTGAGGGGCGTAAAGGTGAAGTCTGGGAGGTAGCGTCTTAGCTTGGCATTGCTGGCCGTCTTTTTTAACTGGCCATCAGACATGGCGGTATCAAACTGGTGTGAGGTCAAGGGTCACGATCAACATGAGGGTTCGAGTGGGCTGCAAACCCCAGATCCCAGATTTCTTCACCTTCATTAGTTGGCACCTGGTGGTGTTGGTCAGCACTTCCAGAACGGTAATACAAAGATGACTGATGACCCATTTGGAATTCCATGAATTTTTATTCCATATATTTCTACTCAGTTTTAAAGAGAAAGACATGACGCCACATAACTTTGGTAGTTTGTTTTGCTCTTATGCCAACACGTACCTTTTGTGTGCACATATCACTCACTGTTTCCACTACTACTACTACTTCTGGCTGCTCCCGTTAGGGGGCGCCACAGCAGATCTTCTGTCTCCATCTCTTCCTGTCTTCTGCGTATTCCTCTGTCACACCAGCCACCTGCATGTCCTCCCTCACCACATCCATAAACCTCTTCTTTGGCCTTCCTCTTCTCCTCTTTCCTGTCAGCTCCATATTCAGCATCCTTCTCCCAATATACCCAGCATCTCTCCTCCACACATGTCCAAACCATCTCAGTCTTGTCTCTCTTGCTTTGTCTCCAAACAGTCCAACCTGAGCTGTCCCTCTAATATACTCATTCCTAATCCTGTCCTTCTTCATCACTCCCAATGAAAATCTTATCATCTTCATCTCTGCCACCTCTAGCTCCACCTCCTGTCTTTTCATCAGTGCCACTGTCTACAAACCATACAACATAGCTGGTCTCACTACCATCTCGTAAACCTTCCCTTTAACTCTTGCTGGTACCCTTCTGTCACAAATCACTCCTGACACTCTTCTCCACCCACTCCACCCTGCCTGCACTCTCTTCTTCACCTCTCTACTGCACTCCCCGTTACTTTGGACAGTTGACCCCAAGTATTTAAACTCATATGCCTTCGTCGCCTCCACTCCTTGCATCCTCACCATTCCGCTGTCCTCCCTCTCATTCATGCATAGGTATTCCGTCTTGCTCCTACTAACTTTCATTCCTCTTCTGTCCAGTGCATACCTCCACCTCTCCAGGCTCTCCTCAACCTGCACCCTACTCTCACTACAGATCACAATGTCATCCGCGAACATCATAGTCCATGGAGACTCCTGCCTGATCTGACCTCCTCTCTCGGCACCCTGTCGTATGCTTTCTCTAAATCTACAAAGACACAATGTGACTCCTTCTGGCCTTCTCTATACTTCTCCATCAACATTCTCAAAGCAAACATCGCATCTGTGGTGCTCTTTCATGGCATGAAACCATACTGCTGCTCGCTGATCATCACCTCTCCTCTTAACCTAGCTTCTATTACTCTTTCCCATATCTTCATGCTGTGGCTGATCAACTTTATACCTCTGTAGTTGCTGCAGTTCTGCACATCACCCTTGTTCTTGAAAATCGGTACCAGTATGCTTCTTCTCCACTCCTCAGGCATCCTCTCACTTTCCAGGATTGTGTTAAACAATCTAGTTAAAAACTCCACCGCCATCTCTCCTAAACACCTCCATGCCTCCACAGGTATGTCATCAGGACCAACTGCCTTTCCACTCTTCATCCTCTTCATAGCTGCCCTCACTTCCTCCTTGCTAATCCACTGCACTTCCTGATTCACTACCCCCACATCATCCAACCTGCTCTCTCTCTCATTTTCTTCATTCATCAGCCCCTCAAAGTACTCCTTCCACCTTCTCAGCACACTCCCCTCGCTTGTCAGCACATTTCCATCTCTATCCTTGATCGCCCTAACTTGCTGCACATCCTTTGCAGCTTGGTCCCTCTGTCTAGCCAATCTGTACAAGTCCTTTTCTCCTTCCTTAGTGTCTAACCTGTCATACAACTCACCATACGCCTTTTCCTTTGCCTTTGCCACCTCTCTCTTTGCTTTACGCTGCATCTCCTTGTACTCCTGTCTACGTTCTTCATCTCTCTGACTATCCCACTTCTTCTTTCCCAACCTCTTCCTCTGTATACTTTGCTGTACTTCCTCATTCCACCACCAAGTCTCCTTGTCTTCCTTCCTCTGTCCCGATGACGCACCAAGTACCTTCCTAGCTGTCGCCCTCACTATTTCTGCAGGGGTTGCCCAGCCATCCAGCAATTCTTCACTACCACCCAGTGCCTGTCTTACTGTTTCCACTGATTTTCTTTTTCTGTAATTAAGAGCAATTGAAACCTTTTTTTGCTAGTATTTGGTTTATGAAGATAACAGTGAAAACTATTAGCCCAGGTCATTTTGGAAGTTGGAAGTTCTCAAATCAAATTCCAAAACGGCAATGTCATGTTTACATTCCTTTATGAACTTACTACTTAGCTTCCATTCTTTTTTTCCCCTCCCCAATTGTACCCGTCCAATCACTCTTCCAAGCCGTCCCGGTCTCTGCTCCACCCCCTCTGCTGATCTGGGGAGGGCTGCAGACTACCACATGCCTCCTCGCATACATGTGGAGTCACCAGCCACTTCTTTTCACCTGACAGTGAGGAGTTTTACCAGGGGGACGTAGCGTGTGGGAGGATCACGCTATTCCCCCCAGTTCCCCCTCCCTCCTGAACAGGTGCCCTGACTGACCAGAGGAGGTGCTAGTGCAGCAACCAGGACACATACCCACATCTGGCTTCCCACCCACAGACAACGGCCAATTATGTCTGTAGGGACACCTAACCAAGCCGGAGGTAACATGGGGATTCGAACCAGCGATCTCCTTTTTAGTAGGCAACAGAATAGACCGCCACGTCACCCGGGAGCCCCGTTGGTGTTGATTCTTAATGTGATTGGTAACTGTCCAGTTTCTAGTTAGCTGAGCAGGGCCACCAATCAGGCTTTGTCTTAGCCTGTTGGGACCAGTGGGTATTTTGGAAGGGCAACTCCACTACCATAACATAGCATGCCACAGCTCGCTAGCCCCAGTCGTATTGACCCGGACTAGCTTGGACAAAACATCAGCTGTTTGAAAGGATACACGTATTGGGCCTTTGAAGTCCATTGATTGTGTTATCATTTCCAGAGCATCTTTGATCGTGACCTCCTCCTCCTCCCCCACTGTGTGATGGAGCGGTGGCGTGCCGGATAGAGAACACATGGTACAGATACAAAGAAAGTAACACTCATTCTCCTAGTTCGTAAGCATGTCATCCTGTTGGGGGGAATTAATGTGTGTCTTGATTTATTTGCAGCAGTGAACAGTTTAATCTAATGGCTAATGCAAAACACAATAGCACAAGAGCGACTCACCAGACAGGATGATGGGGTCAATCTCACTGTATTCTCGTAGGACCCAAAGAATAAGACGACCCAAGTCCTGACACACACACACACACACACACACACACACACACACACACACACACACACACACACACACGCGCGTCAAACTAAAGCACACATGATCAATCTACTTTCCCACACCTATTTTCCAAACACTAGTCCACAGACTGTTAACTCTACCAGAGAATAGATGAACTGTCTTTGGGAGGTACCGCTGCCACACACAGTCAAAGTAGTTCCATCTCCTGGAGAGACAAACGACGATATTTTATTGCTGTAAGAAGAAAGCCACTTTATTTCGTTATTGTACAGGTTACAATGAAGTGTGTTGTCTGCATGTAACCGTCATATTGTATAGGAGCAGTGGGCACCTGCAGCACCCGGGGACCAGCTCTTCTCTCAGTTGCCTTGCTCAGGGGCATAGACAGGAAGGAGTATTAACCCCAGCATTACATATATGTGTGTTTATGTTTTCGAGGTCTTTTGAAAGCTGACCACAAGCTCAAACCTATGGTCTGTAGCCACCAAGTCTGTGATGACTACACACTATGTATGTGCCACCACATACACATACATATATGTATGTATGTGGTGGCACAGTGGTTAGCACGGTCGCCTCACAGCAAGAAGGTCCTAGATTCGAACCTCCGGGGTTGTCCGACCTTGGTGTTGTGAGTGCTCGACTAATGAGGAGTGGACTATCAACACGGATACAGGAAAAAATATTTTAATACATTGCAGTACATGCCTGTTTCATGCGTCGCGCACTCATCAGCTGCTATATAAATATATATTATATATATATATATATAATTTTTTTCGGAAACCTTCAACAGTGTTGATGAAAGTGCTCAACAAATGAGGAGTGGAATATTAAGATAGATGTATATATCTTAATACATGTATCTTAATATATATGTATATATGTATACATATACACATATATACATATGTGTGTTTGTGTATATATACACACACGCACATCTATATGTATGTATATATATGTGTGTGTGTGTATGTGTGTGTGTGTGTATACAGTGGGGAGAACAAGTATTTGATACACTGCCGCTTTTGCAGGTTTTCCCACTTACAAAGCATGTAGAGGTCTGTAATTTTTATCATAGGTACACTTCAACTGTGAGAGACGGAATCTAAAACAAAAATCCAGAAAATCACATTGTATGATTTTTAAGTAATTTGCTTTTTATTGTATGACATAAGTATTTGATACATCAGAAAAACAGAACTTAATATTTGGTAAAGAAACCTTTGTTTGCAATTACAGAGATCAGATGTTTCCTGTAGTTCTTGACCCGGTTTGCACACACTGCAGCAGGGATTTTGGCCCACTCCTCCATACAGATCTTCTCCAGATCCTTCAGATTTCGGGGCTGACGCTGGGCAACACGGACTTTCATCTCCCTCCAAAGATTTTCTATTGGGTTCAGGTCTGGAGACTGGCTAGGCCACTCCAGGACCTTGAGATGCTTCTTACGGAGCCTCTGCTTAGTTGCCCTGGCTGTGTGTTTCGGGTCGTTGTCATGCTGGAAGACCCAGCCACGACCCATCTTCAATGCTCTTATTGAGGGAAGGAGGTTGTTGGCCAAGATCTCGCGATACATGGCCCCATCCCTTCTCCCCTCAATACGGTGCAGTCGTCCTGTCCCCTTTGCAGAAAAGCCTCCCCAAAGAATGATGCTTCCACCTCCATGCTTCATGGTTGGGATGGTGTTCTTGGGGTTGTACTCATCCTTCTTCTTCCTCCAAACACGGCGAGTGGAGTTTATACCAAAAAGCTCTATTTTGGTCTCATCAGACCACATGACCTTCTCCCATTCCTCCTCTGGATCATCCAGATGGTCATGGGCAAACTTCAGACGGGCCTGGACATGCGCTGGCTTGAGCAGGGGGACCTTGCATGCGCTGCAGGATTTTAATCCATGACGGCGTCATGTGTTACTAATGGTTTTCTTTGAGACTATGGTCCCAGCTCTCTTCAGGTCATTGACCAGGTCCTGCCATGTAGTTCTGGGCTGATCCCTCACCTTCCTCATGATCATTGATGCCCCACTAGGTGAGATCTTGCATGGAGCCCCAGACCGAGGGAGATTGACCGTCATCTTGAACTTCTTCCATTTTCTGATAATTGCGCCAACAGTTGTTGCCTTCTCACCAAGCTGCTTGCCTATTGTCCTGTAGCCCATCCCAGCCTTGTGCAGGTCTACAATTTTTTCCCTGATGTCCTTGGACAGCTCTCTGGTCTTGGCCATTGTGGAGAGGTTGGAGTCTGATTGATTGAGTGTGTGGACAGGTGTCTTTTATACAGGTAACGAGTTCAAACAGGTGCAGTTAGCACAGGTAATGAGTGGAGAACAGGAGGGCTTCTTAAAGAAAAACTAACAGGTCTGTGAGAGCTGGAATTCTTACTGGTTGCTAGGTGATCAAATACTTATTTCCTGCAATAAAATGCAAATTAATTATTTAAAAATCATACAATGTGGTTTTCTGGATTTTTGTTTTAGATTCCTATGATAAAAATTACATTTCCCACTTACATGCTTTGTAAGTGGGAAAACCTGCAAAATCGGCAGTGTATCAAATACTTGTTCTCCCCACTGTTTATATATATGTGTGTGTGTGTGTGTGTGTGTGTGTGTGTGGATGTATAAAGCCATCCATTATCCAAGCGGCATATCCTAACCAGGGTGGCGGGGCGGCAGGCAGGAGACACCCTGGACAGGCCGCCAGGCCCTCACAGGAACATGATATTTGTTGAGTGTGTTAGCCGGTTAGATATGTTAACTGAGCATACGTATATCCACCCGCTGTGGGGTGGACTGCATCACAAGGCAACATCGCCAACCGCTTGGCTAAAGGGGGCTGACCACACACACACATATATGTGTGTCTGTATATGTATGTATGTATGTGTGAGTGTGTGTGTATATAAGTGAATATGTGCGTGTATGTGTATATAAGTGTATGTGTGCGTGTGTGTATGTGAGTGTATGTGTGTGTGAGTGTGTATGTGAGTGTGTGTGAGTATGCATATGTGTGTGTGTGAGTGTATGCGTATGTGAGTGTATGTGGGTATGTGTGTATGTGAGTGTGAGTGTGTGTGTATGTGTGTGAGTGTGTATGTGAGTGTGTGAGTGAGTGTATGTGTATTTATGTGTATGTGTGAGTGTGTGTGTGCGTGTATTTATGTGTGTGTGTGTGTGTATTTGTGGGTATGTGTGAGTGAGTGTGTGGGTATGTGTGAGTGAGTGTGTTTGTGTATGTGAGTATATGTGTATTTATGTGTATGTGAGTGTGTGAGTGAGTGTATGTGTATTTATGTGTATGTGAGTGTGTGTGAGTGTGTGAGAGTGTAGGTGTATTTATGTGTATGTTTATGTGTGAGTGTATGTGTATTTATGTGTATGTGTGAGTGAGTGACTGTGTGTTTGTGTATGTGTGAGTGAGTGTGTGTTTGTGTATGTGTGAGTGAGTGTACGTGTATTTATGTGTATGTGTATTAATGTTTATGTGAGCATGTGTGTGAGAGTGTGTGCGAGTGTGTGTGAGTGAGTATGTGTGAGTGTATGTGTATGTTTATGTGAGAGTGTATGTGTATTAATGTGTATGTGAGTGTGTGTGTGTGAGTGAGTGTGTGTGTGTGTATTCATGTGTATGTGTGTGAGTGTGTGTGTATGTGAGTGAGTGTGTGTGTGTATGTGTGAGTGAGTGTGTGTGCGTATGTGTGTGTGTGAGTGCATGTGTATTTGTGTTTGTGTGAGTGAGTGAGTGTATGTGTATGTGTGTGTGTGAGAGTGAGTGTGTGTTATGTGTATGTGAGTGAGTGTGTGTGTGTCTGTGTATGTGTGTGTGAGTGTGGTATGTGTGTGTGTGTGTATTTGTGGGTATGTGTGAGTGAGTGTGGGTATGTGTGTGTGAGTGTGTGTGTATGTGAGTGTATGTGTATTTATGTGTATTTATGTGAGTGTGTGTGAGTGTGTGAGAGTGTAGGTGTATTTATGTGTATGTTTATGTGTGAGTGTGAGTGTATGTGTATTTATGTGTATGTGTGTATGTGTGAGTGAGTGACTGTGTGTTTGTGTATTTGTGTATGTGTGAGTGAGTGAGTGTGTGTTTGTGTATGTGTGAGTGAGTGTGTGTGTGAGTGAGTGTACGTGTATTTATGTGTATGTTTGTGTGTGTATGTGTATTAATGTGTATGTGAGTGTGTGTGCGAGTGTGTGTGAGTATGTGTGAGTGTATGTGTATGTATGTGTATGTTTATGTGTGAATGTGTGTATTAATGTGTATGTGAGTGTGTGTGTGTGTGTGTGTGAGTGAGTGTGTGTGTGTGTATTCGTGTGTGTGTGTGTGTGTATTTGTGTATGTGTGCGTGAGTGTGTGTATTTTTGTGTGTGTGTGAGTGTGTGTGAGTGCCTGTGTGTGTGTGTGTGTGAGTGTGTGTGTGTGTGTGTGTGTGTGTGTGTGTGTGTGTGTGTGTGTGTGTGTGTGTGTGTGTGTGTGGCTGATGGCGGTGGGCTGTGACTGGGTCTTACGTTTGGCAGTGAGAGTCTTGTGCATGAGTGCTGACAGCACATGGCCGTTGTCTATGTTGAAGTTGTCGTAGGGACCAAACACATTGGTTGGGATGACTGCTGTGTAGCAGCGTCCATGCTGCCCAAAGTATGCTCTGCAAACACACACACACACACACACACACACACACACACACACACACACACACAGGCACTTACAGACGAATAACCGAGTTGTGTACTTGCAGCAAAGTCAGTAAAGCAAGTTGGCAAATTAGCTAGCTTTGTAGCTTTGTAGTGTTGTAGCGGTGTAGCGTTGTATAGTTGTAGCGTTGTATAGTTGTAGCTTTGTAGCGTTGTAGCGTTGTTTGGAGAAGATTCCCCCGCCCTCCCTCTGTCTCTCCAGTTTGGTGACCTGAGTTTTAACAGAGCCACTGCACACTGGAAACCTCCAGAGTTCTGGTCTGCGGGACTGGAAAACAGTACGAGACAAACCAAGGCAACCAGACCAGTGTATAAAAAAGTGTGTTTATTGTTGCTTTTGCTGCCATAACTAGATTGGGTTTACTTCAGCATCAGGGTGAACAACAACAACAACAACAGGTAAAACACGAGTCAGAAAAAGTCTGTTGACTCTGCCTTCTTTTCTAATTCTTGATGAACAAAAACAGTTTAGGTCGGTTGTATTATTTTTTTGGGAGGGGATTTCCCCCCTTTTTCTCCGCAATTGTACTTTGCCAATTACCCCACTCTTCTGAGATGTCCCGGTCTCTGCTCCACCCCCTCTGCTGATCCGGGGAGGGCTGCAGACTACCACATGCCTCCTTCCATACATGTGGAGTCACCAGCCACTTCTTTTCACCCGACAGTGAGGAGTTTCACCAGGGGGATGTCGTGTGTGGGAGGATCACGTTATTCCCCCTCTCCCCTGAACAGGCACCCTGACCAACCAGAGGAGGCGCTAGTGCAGCGACCAGGACACGTACCCACATCCGGCTCCCCACCCGCAGACACGGCCAATTGTGTCTGTAGGGACGCCCGACCAAGCCAGAGGTAACACGGGGATTTGAACCGGTGATCCCCGTGTTGGTAGGTAATGGAATAGACCACTACGCTACCAGGACGCCCCGGCTCTGTTGTATTCTTTGACACCTGCTGGATTCGCCCACAGTCTGTGTCTGCACCACACCACACGCTGCACAGCTCACCTGTTCTGGACATCAATCATCCGTTTAGCGTACGAGTAACCGAAGTTGGAGTCATGCGGTGGCCCGTTGTGTATCTGGAAGAGTTGGGATTTAGAGCAAAGATACCAGACACAACGCTTGTCAAGCTAGAAACCAATCTATTTTTTTCTCATTTCCACAGCCATAAAACAGTATTGTGCCGGATCAATTATCTTCAAGCTGCATCGCCATCGTGTGGAAGAGCATGAAAAGAGGCGTGAAGAGAAAGAGGTATCTTATTACGACTGTGGCTTCTGAGCCTCATTGTCTGATAAGCTGAAATAATTGAGCTCATTGGGTAATTTTCTCTCCGTCCCCCTCTTACAGACGTGGTAATGGTCTTGACATAACTACTGTTTTACGCACAACCGCATCAACGTATTGGAACAGGATGACTTGCCAACAGGTAGTTTGTCTACATGCAAAGTCCACCAGCAACCCAAAACAGGTGAGGTCATTTCTCTTACAAACTGCTCCATGGAAAAGAAAGGGAAGGGAACCAAGTCTGTATGGAGGCCCGTCAGAGCAGAAACATATTTCAGAAAATAAATCATTCCTCAGAATCTGTGGTAGTGATTAATCAGCATAAACTATCGCTCTCATTTCTAGATATTGAAAAAACAAGTCTAAACAACAGTCTAGCAGTTTTATTCCAACGATGACACATAATGTCAATTCTAAAGAATGGAGGTCTTTAAACTACAACGCATATAGTTGTTGATAGAAATGCAAATAGTAGTTTCTTTGTCATATATATATATGTGTGTGTGTGTGTGTGTGTGTGTGTGTATGTATGTGTATATATATATATATATATATATATATATATATCAACACGGATACAGGGAAAACAAAGATTTTAATGCATAGCAGTACAGGCCTGTTTCGTGCATCTCGCACTGTGTGAAACAGGCCTGTACTGCTATACTGCCTATACAAAACAGGCCTGTACTGCTGTGCTGCCTATACAAAACAGGCCTGTACTGCTATACTGCCTATACAAAACAGGCCTGTACTGCTATGCTGCCTATACAAAACAGGCCTGTACTGCTATGCCGCCTATACAAAACAGGCCTGTACTGCTGTGCTGCCTATACAAAACAGGCCTATACTGCCTATACAAAACAGGCCTGTACTGCTGTGCCGCCTATACAAAACAGGCCTGTACTGCTATACTGCCTATACAAAACAGGCCTGTACTGCTATACTGCCTATACAAAACAGGCCTGTACTGCTATACTGCCTATACAAAACAGGCCTGTACTGCTATACTGCCTATACAAAACAGGCCTGTACTGCTATACTGCCTATACAAAACAGGCCTGTACTGCTATGCTGCCTATGCAAAACAGACCTGTACTGCTGTGCTGCCTATACAAAACAGGCCTGTACTGCTATGCTGCCTATACAAAACAGGCCTGTACTGCTATACTGCCTATACAAAACAGGCCTGTACTGCTGTGCTGCCTATACAAAACAGGCCTGTACTGCTGTGCTGCCTATACAAAACAGGCCTGTACTGCTATACTGCCTATACAAAACAGGCCTGTACTGCTATGCTGCCTATACAAAACAGGCCTGTACTGCTATGCCGCCTATACAAAACAGGCCTGTACTGCTGTGCTGCCTATACAAAACAGGCCTATACTGCCTATACAAAACAGGCCTGTACTGCTGTGCCGCCTATACAAAACAGGCCTGTACTGCTATACTGCCTATACAAAACAGGCCTGTACTGCTATACTGCCTATACAAAACAGGCCTGTACTGCTATACTGCCTATACAAAACAGGCCTGTACTGCTATACTGCCTATACAAAACAGGCCTGTACTGCTATACTGCCTATACAAAACAGGCCTGTACTGCTATGCTGCCTATGCAAAACAGACCTGTACTGCTGTGCTGCCTATACAAAACAGGCCTGTACTGCTATGCTGCCTATACAAAACAGGCCTGTACTGCTATACTGCCTATACAAAACAGGCCTGTACTGCTGTGCTGCCTATACAAAACAGGCCTGTACTGCTGTGCTGCCTATACAAAACAGGCCTGTACTGCTATATTGCCTATACAAAACAGGCCTGTACTGCTATGCTGCCTATACAAAACAGGCCTGTACTGCTATACTGCCTATACAAAACAGGCCTGTACTGCTGTGCTGCCTATACAAAACAGGCCTGTACTGCTGTGCTGCCTATACAAAACAGGCCTGTACTGCTGTGCCGCCTATACAAAACAGGCCTGTACTGCTGTGCTGCCTATACAAAACAGGCCTGTACTGCTATGCATTAAAATCTTTTTTCCTGTATCCATGTTGATAATCCACTCCTCATTAGTCGAGCACTCAACACCATTGATGGTTTCGGAAAAAAACGATATATATACACTACCGTTCAAAAGTTTGGGATCACCCAAACAATTTTGTGTTTTCCATGAAAAGTCACACTTATTCACCACCATATGTTGTGAAATGAATAGAAAATAGAGTCAAGACATTGACAAGGTTAGAAATAATGATTTGTATTTGAAATAAGATTTTTTTTACATCAAACTTTGCTTTCGTCAAAGAATCCTCCATTTGCAGCAATTACAGCATTGCAGACCTTTGGCATTCTAGCTGTTAATTTGTTGAGGTAATCTGGAGAAATTGCACCCCACGCTTCCAGAAGCAGCTCCCACAAGTTGGATTGGTTGGATGGGCACTTCTTTGAGCAGATTGAGTTTCTGGAGCATCACATTTGTGGGGTCAATTAAACGCTCAAAATGGCCAGAAAAAGAGAACTTTCATCTGAAACTCGACAGTCTATTCTTGTTCTTAGAAATGAAGGCTATTCCATGCGAGAAATTGCTAAGAAATTGAAGATTTCCTACACCGCTGTGTACTACTCCCTTCAGAGGACAGCACAAACAGGCTCTAACAGGTACTATTTAATGAAGATGCCAGTTGGGGACCTGTGAGGCGTCTGTTTCTCAAACTAGAGACTCTAATGTACTTATCTTCTTGCTCAGTTGTGCAACGCGGCCTCCCACTTCTTTTTCTACTCTGGTTAGAGCCTGTTTGTGCTGTCCTCTGAAGGGAGTAGTACACAGCGGTGTAGGAAATCTTCAATTTCTTAGCAATTTCTCGCATGGAATAGCCTTCATTTCTAAGAACAAGAATAGACTGTCGAGTTTCAGATGAAAGTTCTCTTTTTCTGGCCATTTTGAGCGTTTAATTGACCCCACAAATGTGATGCTCCAGAAACTCAATCTGCTCAAAGAAGTGCCCATCCAACCAATCCAACTTGTGGGAGCTGCTTCTGGAAGCGTGGGGTGCAATTTCTCCAGATTACCTCAACAAATTAACAGCTAGAATGCCAAAGGTCTGCAATGCTGTAATTGCTGCAAATGGAGGATTCTTTGACGAAAGCAAAGTTTGATGTAAAAAAAATCTTATTTCAAATACAAATCATTATTTCTAACCTTGTCAATGTCTTGACTCTATTTTCTATTCATTTCACAACATATGGTGGTGAATAAGTGTGACTTTTCATGGAAAACACAAAATTGTTTGGGTGATCCCAAACTTTTGAACGGTAGTGTGTATATATATATATATATATATATATATATGACAAATAAACTTGAAAGTGTGAAACTATCAGTTTCTGAACTCACCATGGTCTCATCGATGGGGTAAGTGGTTTTGTCGGGGAAGATGCAGCTAGACAGACAGGAGACTACCTTGGTGGCACCCATTTCATGGGCCGTCTGCAACACGTTGTCATTGATCTTGAGGTTATCCCTCTGTGAAAGGGTCAGACTGTCACTTGCTGGCTGGCTAAGTCAAAATACAATCTAAATTTTGTCAGCAACAATCTGCCATCACTTCCACTGTGGCTCTGAAATAAATGTTTCCAGCACTGGTTGAATTTGAATTTTCTTCAGCCCCTTTCAGTTACAGAAGTACCCGGGGAAAAGGTGGGTATTATGAAGGCTGCATTGCGACAGATGCTGTGTGCATTGTCTCACCAAAAATTGCAGGTTCTCCCTCATGTGTTGGTACAATCCTCCCACTTTAGCAGCGAGGTGAATGATGTGAGTGGGATGATATTTCTCAAAGGCAGCCCTGGTTTGCTCAATATCCCTGTTGAGAATATGGTATACAACAATTGCTGTCATATTCAACACTAAGTCTACAAATTGAGTAATGCCTAAAAGCTAGACAAACAAAGTTTGGCACAGTTAAAGTCACTGTACTGCACATTCCTTGAGCAAGAAGTTTAATCTGCCCCACCTTCATAAGTACAATTAATTTGAGTTTATCAGTGTTCAACATAAAGTTATGTCATTTATTAAATGCTGTGGTAATTTCGTTAGACTTTGTTTTCAACAGCTTTAGAAATGATGGTGTTTTGAATAGATGAAGCTAAACAATGCCTGCAACAGCCACGGAGCATCACAGACCCCATTTGAGGTTTAAATTAAAAAAGCTGTGTCAGCATGTCACAGGCATAATGAGTCGGTGCCAGGCCGCAATGCAAGAGGTACAAAGCAGCCCCCGGCCTGCCCATCACAATCACACATAACAAAGTTGTGTCAGAAGCGAATGAGAGAAGTGAAAGCGAACAGCTTTAAAATGACCAGCAACAGTGAAATGTGAAAGCAACAGTGAAACATCACTGGTGACGGTGCACCTTGACACCAATGAAAACATAATCGGTGACAATGCACCTTGACTCCGATGAAAACATAATCGTGACGTGCACCTTGACTCCGATGAAAACATAATCGTGACGTGCACCTTGACTCCGATGAAAACATAATCGTGACGTGCACACGGATGAAAACATAATCGTGCCGTGCACCTTGACACAGATGAAAACATAATCAGTGATGTGCACCTTGACACGGATGAAAACATAATCGTGATGTGCACCTTGACACAGATGAAAACATAATCGTGACGTGCACCTTGACACGGATGAAAACATAATCGTGATGTGCACCTTGACACAGATGAAAACATAATCGTGACGTGCACGTGACACGGATGAAAACATAATCGTGACGTGCACACGGATGAAAACATAATCGTGATGTGCACCTTGACACAGATGAAAAGATAATCGTGACGTGCACACGGATGAAAACATAATCGTGCCGTGCACCTTGACACAGATGAAAACATAATCGTGCCGTGCACCTTGACACAGATGAAAACATAATCGTGACGTGCACCTTGACACAGATGAAAACATAATCAGTGATGTGCACCTTGACACGGATGAAAACATAATCGTGATGTGCACCTTGACACAGATGAAAACATAATCGTGACGTGCACCTTGACACAGATGAAAACATAATCGTGCCGTGCACCTTGACACAGATGAAAACATAATCGTGACGTGCACGTGACACAGATGAAAACATAATCGTGACGTGCACCTTGACACAGATGAAAACATAATTGTGATGTGCACCTTGACACGGATGAAAACATAATCGTGACGTGCACCTTGACACGGATGAAAACATAATCGTGACGTGCACCTTGACACAGATGAAAACATAATCGTGCCGTGCACGTTGACACAGATGAAAACATAATCGTGATGTGCACCTTGACACAGATGAAAACATAATCGTGCCGTGCACCTTGACACAGATGAAAACATAATCGTGATGTGCACCTTGACACAGATGAAAACATAATCGTGACGTGCAGCTTGACACAGATGAAAACATAATCGTGCCGTGCACCTTGACACAGATGAAAACATAATCGTGACGTGCACCTTGACACAGATGAAAACATAATCGTGACGTGCACCTTGACACAGATGAAAACATAATTGTGATGTGCACCTTGACACGGATGAAAACATAATCGTGACGTGCACGTGACACAGATGAAAACATAATCGTGACGTGCAGCTTGACACAGATGAAAACATAATCGTGCCGTGCACCTTGACACAGATGAAAACATAATCGTGACGTGCACCTTGACACAGATGAAAACATAATCGTGACGTGCACCTTGACACAGATGAAAACATAATTGTGATGTGCACCTTGACACGGATGAAAACATAATCGTGACGTGCACGTGACACAGATGAAAACATAATCGTGACGTGCACCTTGACACAGATGAAAACATAATCGTGACGTGCAGCTTGACACAGCTGAAAACAATCGGTGACGATGCACCTTGACACAGATGAAAGCATAATCAGTGACGTGCACCTTGACACAGATGAAAACATAATCGTGACGGCGCACCCGCACATTGACAACATTCATGTCTGCATAGGGCTTATAAACACAAGTCAGTCAAATAAATAATAAATAAGTTCTACTTTCATCATAGATCTACTCCCCTGGCTTTTCGCTGGGTGAAGTCTTGACACTTCGCCAGATAGCAAACTCTTCTGTGTGGGTTTTGCTATGCAGCAGTACACATGTTCATAATCACGCCCGGGCACACTTTGCACGTTTTTTAACATACCGTATGCCGTAGACTCAGTGCTTGAGATCTTGGACACGATAGTGGTGAGATAAAGGGGGTCCATGTGTGCGGCTCCTGAACTGTTGCGGGCCCCAGTGCAGCTGCATTAGCTGCAGATATGGTAGTTTCAGCCCTGCAGCGTGTGGATACGGTGATTTAAAGGCAGGTAAAATTAGAAGCTGGTTATCTGGGAAATGTCGAAATCCTGTTTGCAAATTAATCTCCTATACCTGTTTTTAGAAATAGACCTGCATATTTCTTAAATGAGTGGAGGGTGCAAGCTACTGATGTTGGTACATATGGAATAACAATGACCGAAAACCATCCTGGCGCTTGTTGACAAAGGCTAATTTTGCGTGAGATGTGGTTTATGCTGTTAGACAAGGTAGTTCCTATTTTACATACACTGAAACTTGGCCAGCTAATAAGCTTATGACTTACTTAGTATCATTATTCTCCATTTGTCACTCCAGATTAAAGCATCATTTGTTCATTCATTATTTAAACTGCTTATCCTACTCAGGGTCACGGGGAAAAATAATCAAGATTTTCAAAATTGCATTTTCACAAACAAACAAAAAATAGGCTGAACACAGACTTATCCGTGTATTTGTGATGTTTCTTGTTTAGTTGTGCTGGTAAAGCCTAACGGGTTTTGGTCCCCCCTGCACACTTTCTTTACTCCAGTCATTTTATTCTTACCTTTTTTCCTTTACCTTACTGTTTCATCCTGAACTTTTATGTGCAACAGATAAACTAGACTCAGTGCCATCACAACTCATCAGCAGCATATCTTTTTAATGAACTTTACATCTCTCTCTCTTTTTTTTGTTGTTGTTTTTTTTGTAGACTAAGCAGAAACTTAATTCATACGCAGGTAAAACATAATGTGATAGCATGATGTCGCCACATCTCAATAATGGGCTAACTGATTAAGTGCTATCGTAAAGTAACTTACAGCAGATTTGCTTCCTTAGAGGAGATGAAGATCCACTCTTCTCCCTCAAGTCGCCCACCTTCCTCGTGCACCACATGTTCAATGGCTTTGCCCAGGAGCCCGGATCCCCCAGTCACAAGCACACGCGTCGGTGCGGCATGGCCTCGTGAATCCATCCTCTAAGCTTCACTGTGTCAGAGGGAAAACCAACCTTAAACTGTTATGTAATGTAACCAAAGAAGTTGGTTTAACAAACTGAAAAAGGTCTTGAACCTTGCACCTTTTTCCATTGAACAGCAGGGTAAACCAAACCGAAAAAGCATTTGAGCTATTTTTCAATCGCATCGTTACATTTCTGGGACTGTACGTGCAGCAGTAGTGTACACGTGGGGCAGAACAATGCATTTTCATTCAACCATCCTAAAGAGTCTAAATAAAAATCCTTTTAATTTTTTAGCTTGTCCTTACCTGCGTATCAGAGAGCTGAAGTACAGGCATCCCTGGAAGGTGCCCCTCACCTAATCTGGGCTTTGACTGCCTGACAAAGCCCTGCTGTCAGAGGAGTCAGTTGCAAACTGAAAATAATACTCTGGCAAAGTATGCACTGCCTGAGGCTTCACCTCCCATTTGATGAACAGGTTGTATCACTTCTAGGATCTTGTGGCAGCTCTTGACCTCTCCTACTACAGCTGTAAACCCTTTAAACTGCAAAAAGGATGGACACTACCATCTGCTGGTATGCTTCATTCACAACCCCTTCCTGACTAAGGCCAAGTAAATTTGAATGTGGGTACAGCGAGGGGGGCCACTGGGGATTTTTGGGGCCCCATGAAAAGAAATCATATCGACAAATAAAAAGTTATTAACTTCAAACATTTTTGAGGTGCCCCTGTTGCTCAGAGGAATTGTCCCTGCCCCGCCCCGCCACCGCCCAAATGTGGCACCGGTGGGAACGATGGTCCGAAAGAGTGACGTCAGAGTAATAGGGCCTGTGATGGCCTGGCGGCCTGTCCAGGGCATCTCCCCGCCTGCCGCCGTATGGCTGCTGGGATAGGCTCCAGCATCCCCCACAACGCTGAGAGCCGGATAATTGCTTTGGATAAGGGATGGATGAATTCAACCCATACCAAAGTAATGGCACTGTCTGTAATAAGATAATATACAATTGATAGAAAAAGTGATTTTCTCCAGTTGTGCTGTCACAACTATCAGAATCATATTTATTGCCAAGTAGTTCAAGAACATACAAGGAATTTGACTTGGTATGTTGGTGCATGAAGGAAAAATGTCCAGTCATTGAGTATCAACAATTGTGTTTTTATTCTGACTTGATTAAAACAGCTGAGAAACCGCCCCACATTTTGAATAATCATGATACGTCCCCTAAGTAAGATAATACTCATACTATGAAACAACCACTGCATGAACTCACTTCAGACTCCAGGAATCTTTTGCACAATTTCAAACCTTTGCAGAAAAAAAGGAACTTAATGTAACCTCAGTTTACACTATATTCTGTACATATGGTGGCTTCAGAAAGTAAACGCACAGGTGTGTGTTTTTCTAAACTATGTCCAATCAATTCAATTTGCCACAGGTGGACTCCAATCAAGTTCTACAAATCAAGGCTCTTTAAAGCAAATAGGATGCACCTGACCACAATTAAGAGGGTCTGAATACTTATGTAAATGAGAAATTGCAGTTTTTGATTAATACATTTGGAAAAAAATTCCAAAAACATGTTTTCACTCTGTCATTACGGGTTATCGAGTGTAAATTGATGGGCAAAAGTGGCAATTTTAGCCTCTTAAAATTAAATCTACAGCACAATAGTGTGCAAAAAGTGAAGGGGTCAACACACTTTCTGAAGCCACTGTATAATTCTTATTAAGCTGTCAGTGCTTATCCTGGTCAAACGTTCCCTTTGTCATTCAGTGCCCATTCCTCCTTCCACTGAAACAGGCAAACACACACAGGCTGGGAAATTTCAAAACACAAATCTTCTACAAGATGTTAGTGAAATCATGACTTGCTTTGAAAATAGTGATTTCATCATTGTCTTTTTTACAACATATTTTTACATATAATGCAACGTATAAATAATTTCATTATATCACAGTGTGGCAACCCCTTATTATATATCGTGTGTACATTGTATGATATTAAAATCACCAAGATAAACACCGACAATTATCTTGGTTCATTTTAAAGACTTGTAACATTCTAGTCAAGTGGGAGTCAGTCATCTGTATTTATCCAAAGACTCTCTTGCCTCAGACAGGAAGGTTTCGACAAATGACAGAAATTCGGCGCTGGCGAGGAACTCTGTGCCCGTGGAACACCGACTCCTCGTCTTTCAGGATCTCATGAGTGAAGTCATATCTGGCCTGGTCCCTGCAGGGGTGTAGGAAGTAAAAGATTCATCATTAAACTGTTTTGAAAAAACTAACTCCATGATACACTTTTCCAGGATAGTTTATGATTTCCCCTTGATGTAGGCATTTTTGGTTCAGTTCAAGTGACTTTCTTTTTTAAAAAATTTTTTTCTCCCCAGTTGCATCCAGCCAATTACCCCACACTTTTGAGCCATCCCGGTCTCTGCTCCATCCCCTCTGCTGATCCGGGGAGGGCTGCAGACTACCTCTGCCTCCTCCAATACATCTGGAGTCGCCAGCCGCTTCTTTTCACCTGACAGTGAGGAGTTTCCCCAGGGGGATGTAGCGCATGGGAGGATCACGCTATTCCCCCCAGTTCCCCCTCCCCCTTGACAGGCGTCCCGACCGACCAGAGGAGGCGCTAGTGCAGCGACCAGGACACATACCCACATCCAGCTTCCCACCCGCAGACACGGCCAATTGTGTCTGTAGGGACGCCCAACCAAGCCGGAGGTAACACAGGGATTCGAACCACCGATCCCTGTGTTGGTAGGCAACGGAATAGACCGCTAGGCTACCCGGACGCCCCAAGTGACCTTTTTTCGAGTCACACTAATTCATATGATGATGACATGCAAATCCCCTTCCTTATCTGGTGCAGGTGAGCCAAGTTTTTCATGATTTTAATGGAACTCCCCATGTAGGTATCTGCTGCACCTTGTTTTATTTACAAACAAACCCAATATTTCAACCGCAGGAGGTCTTCATCAGATGTGCTAACTGCTACCCACAATGCCCTCCACTACCATTTGTTTTAAATTTTTAATGAATGTACAAAAAATTTCTAAAAAGATGTTTTCACTTTGCCATTAAGGGTTATTGAGTGTACATTGATGGGCAAAAATTGCAATTTTATCCATTTAAAATTAAATCTACAATTTAATCTTAATAATAATTATTTTATTATTATTATTATTATAAATATTTATGCCCTGTGATGGCCTGCCGGCCTGTCCGGGGTGTCTCCCCGCTTGCCGCCCAGTGGCTGCTGGGATAGGCTCCAGCATCCCCGCAACCCTGAGAGCAGGATGAGCGGTTCGGATAATGAATGGATGGACAAAGTGTGCAAAAGAGAAGAGGTCTGAATACTTTGTGAAACAACTGTATTTGTACACAGCATTCCCAAACAAAATCAAAAACAGTCACAGGAAACAGCTGCGATATGTACCAAACCTTAATATGTAGAGGGAGCGTCTGGGCAGCAACAGGTCCAGCCATTCGTTGGTGGTTCCCTCCTTCACCAGGCGCATGACACTGTCCGACAGCAAACTTATACCCGCAATAGTGCTGCCACAGAACTGGGGGCAAAGAGGGAGAGGATGGGTAGACATGGCAGAGAGACACTTAGCAATACGAGCACACAAAGGCGTCAACATTCTCAAAGGGTTTTGGCAAAGATTAATATTAAAGAAACGCATACATGCCAAAAAAATAATCTAATAAAATTCCTTCCTGTAGAGCAGGTGGAAAATGACACTGGAAAACCTGAAACCCACAGTACGCTTCAAATACATACATAACACCATTAAATACAAAACACCATTACAATAATGTATATCAAAAGATCCATCCATCCATTATTCGAACCGCTTATCCTGCTCTCAGGGTCGCGGGGATGTTGGAGCCTATCCCAGCAGTCATTGGGCGGCAGGTGGGGAGACACCCTGGACAGACCACCAGGCCATTACACACACACACACACACCTAGGGACAATTTAGTACGGCCGAGTCACCTGACCTACATGTGTTTGGACTGTGGGAGGAAACCGGAGCACCCGGAGGAAACCCACACAGACACGGAGAGAACATGCAAACTCCACACAGAGGACGACCCTGGACCACCCCCAAGGTTGGATTACAACGGGGCTCGAACCCAGGACCTTCTTGCTGTGAGGCGACCGCGCTAACCACTGCACCACTGTGCCGCCTATATCAAAAGATATAATATTGAAATTCGGTGGTATTTGATTAGAACATAGAGAAAGTTAAGGTCAGTTTATTTATAAAGCCTCCCCCACAAATAAAAAGGACATCTGACATCTACTGTTTGAAAATGTCAGATGTTCTGATTTGCCATTTTCAGCAAATGTGCTTAAACAAATGGTAACTTTTGATTTGAATTTGCAATATAGTTGTGTTGCTAGCTTGAGGAAGGGGCAAGCCACACGGACATTTTGTTTTGTTTTTGTTATTCTCTGAATGACAGAGGTCAACGTGTAACTTTCACATTACACCAAAGGAAGTTGAACCAGTTCATCTGGTGTGCAGATGAACTGGTTCAACTTCCTTTGGTTTTTCTTACCTGGATTATTGAGCATGCACAAAGACGTTTCACATTACACCTTTTTAATACAACTATAATCAATTTTTAATAATCATACATCAAAGTGAAGGGCAAGAAAGTACCAGCATTTTTTTTTCTAGGATAAAAGTATTGTTATATCAATTTCAAGGAATGTTACAAATATGTTAAAAATATTGTTACATTTGTCATGTTGTTTGCTCTGGGATTTCCCCAAAATGTTGTGACTAGCTGCGCTTACTAATGTAAGTTTAATTGTGCATTCAATCACTAGACGTTTTCAAAGGTGATGTAGTAATACCACTGGTAGTTTAACAACAACTCTACATGTTTTCAAAGCACATTCTCAGTCTTAGATTCAACACATAAAATTGAATTGTCTGACTAAATTGGTGTTTAGAAACGTTGGGAAACCATGTCGTGCAGGTGGCCTTTTTGGGAATGCACACATACAATGAAGGAGAAAAGAAAAGCCTACCTTAACACTGTCGATGTGGGGTTTGATGTAGCCAGCCTTGTCCAAGTCTAGGACGTGTACAGGGCCAAGAAGTGGACTGCCCTCAGGGAAGGCAACAGATCTAACCCGGCTCAAAACCCCCTCGCACACGTCTCCCCACCTCACACGCTCGGTCTCTCTGTACCCGTGTATGGCCTAAACAAGGGAAAGGGAGCACATGTTAGTTTGAATCTCTCCGCCACATTCAGTTCTTTTTAACGTGGTTCATGACAACATTTATTTTTTTGTTTTTTTTATAAATTTATTTCTGATTTTTCCCCTTTTTCTCCCAATTTAGTGGCCAATCGATCCCTATTTTAATTCAAACACCCACCCTCGCACTGTATGCGTTCGCCAACTGCATCTCTCCGGCCGGCAGTCTCGAAGGAGACGCCTCCCCACTTTTTGTGACAATGCGACTCCAAGCCGAACCACTGTTTTTCCGACACACACAGAGACGCATTCACGTGACGAACACAAGCCGACTCCGCCCCCCTCCCGAAGACAGCGTTGCCAATGATTGCTGCTTCATGGAGTCCGGCCATAGTCGGATCTGACGAGACCGGGGCGCGAACCCCAGTCCCCAGTGGGCAACTGCATCGACGCAAAGCCGATGCTTAGACCGCTACACCACCGCGGACCCCATGACAACATTTATTACAGGAGCCACAACCCAACGTCCACCAAAAACACTCATGATAGTCAGTATGTAATTATGATGTCAGTTATAACTGATATAAAACAGAGTTCACACACTTTTCACCTATGGTTTAAAAGGTGTGCTTCAACAATACATATAATGTGAAAGTCATATATTTTAATTTCTGCATACAGTATGAGCCACCCTACTCTAAAGCAACTTCTGTAAACCGTATTTTGCACTTGAGCATTTGAAACCTCTGACTGTTGACACTGCACTTGCTTGGCAGACTGTCGACAAGAGCAAGCTAACAGATATGAAGGCCAGCCAGCCAGCCAGCCAGCCAGCCAGCCAGCCAGCCAGCCAGATAGCCAGCCGGCCAGCCAGCCAGCCAGGTAGGTAGGTAGCAATCTGACTGACATCTTCCACACATCCAGAAAATACACATCAACACACACACCGGGAATTCTAAAGCTCCGTCCGTTCACTGTTTTTCAATTGGCCAATAAATCTTTAGCAGCGTTGGTTGTGTTTTAGTCAGATTTCTAGCATTTTTCCAAAATGTCTACTTTCCATGACCCCTTTGGCGCCTGGGAACGGTACCTTCCACGTTCCCAGTTTTTCCAAGTCCCCATGAAGCCTGCTCAAATGACCTGAGAGCATCATCATCGGGATCGTGTTCTCAAACTTACGTCATCCCAGTGGTCGAATTGGTATCGTTTCTTTCTGAGACCCGGTTCGAGTTCCTGCATCAGAGCGACCTCCTCCACCTCGCTGATGAACTCCGTCCGCACCTCCACCTGTGAGCGGAGCGTGTGGAGCAACTCCCGAGAGGAGCCCGCTACCAGCGCTGCAGGGGGGAGACGCGGCAGGCTGCTGCCGCCAGCACCGGAGCTCAGACAGCGGCGGCGGGGGGGGGAACGGCTCGGCAGGCGGCTATGAACGCGTATAATAAGCCTTAGCAGTACCTCCATTGTTGTTATAAGTGCTCAGCTCGCCCTGCACTTTAGGTGTGCCGTGTTTAGCGAGTATGGGCTGGTATTGTTGTTGATATTGTTCAGGTTACGACGTAAGACGCCATGTTGAAACCCCGAAGCATCGTGGGAGGTGTAGTCGTATAAGCTGAGACCGCGCGACGCTTCTTCTTCGGACGTTTCTTCTGCGGACGTTTCTTCTTCGGTTCTTATAGAAGCTGGCAAATAACGGGTTAGTGCGGTACTGCCACCAACTGATACGGAATGTGGACTAGGTTTATTTTTAGCCAAGTAAAAAAATATATAATCTGATAATTAAAAATCCAGTCAACATCGTCTTTCTTGAAACTTCAAATCCTTTATGTTGACATATGACACCCGTGTATTTGTATGACTATGTGTTACTGTGTACTATTATTTTGTTTACGACTTTGTTTGTCCACAAGTGGGCGGTGTTGCGCTTGCATGCGCGGATTGATTACGTCACTGAGACGCTGTTCATTTTCTTCTTCTCCCAAAACGACCGAATAAACGGAGGCTGCATTTTTTTCCCTCCAGCAAAAGTCCAAAGTAACGGGGAGTGCAGGAGGAGAGAGGTGAAGAAGAGAGTGCAGGCAGGGTGGAGTGGGTGGAGAAGAGTGTCAGGAGCAGGCACGGCGTTATGGGTGGGCCTGACGGTCCTAGGCCCGCCCACTTTTCACCAGGCCCACCCTACAATTTTTCCTACCCAAAAAATATATATTATATATATTATTTTTTACAAATGTTCATTAAGTCATAAATGATTCGGAATCAGCCAATAATCGCACGATTTTGTGCTAAAAATATTTTTTATAAACATAATTTCATATGTTGATGTTCATGCGTAAGCAAGTTCATGAGACACGTGATGTGATGTTCGACGCCGGCGGGCTGGGCTAGGCTAGGCTAGGCTGTATCACTATACAATTATCACTAGACAGTGTCTCTATGCTGTATCACTATACTGTATAATGATACAATATCTCTACACAGTATCACTACACTGTATCACTATACTGTATCACAACACAGTATCTCTATATAGTATCTCTAGACTGTATCTCTAGACTGTATCTATATACAGTATCACTATACAGTATCACTATACTGTATCACTATACTGTATCTCTATACAGTATCACTACACAGTATCACTATACTGTATCACTACGCAGTATCTCTATACGGTATCTAGACTGTATCTCTATACGGTATCACTATACTGTATCACTACACAGTATCACTATACTACACAGTATCACTACACAGTATCACTATACTGTATCTCTATACAGTATCACTATACAGTATCACTACACAGTATCACTACACAGTATCACTATACTGTATCTCTATACAGTATCTCTATAAAGTATCACTATACAGTATCACTATACTGTATCACTACACAGTATCTCTATGCTGTATCACTATACTGTATCACTATACTGTATAGTGATACAGTATCTCTATACAGTATCACTATACTGTATCACTACACAGTATCTCTATGCTGTATAGTGATACAGTATCACTACTGTATAGAGATACTGTATAGTGATACAGTATCTCTATACAGTATCACTATACAGTATCACTATACTGTATCACTACACAGTATCTCTATGCTGTATCACTATACTGTATAATGATACAGTATCTCTATACAGTATCACTATACTGTATCACTACACAGTATCTCTATGCTGTATCACTATACTGTATAGTGATACAGTATCTCTATACAGTATCACTATACTGTATCATTACACAGTATCTCTATGCTGTATAGTGATACAGTATCACTATACTGTATAGAGATACTGTATAGTGATACAGTATCTCTATAAAGTATCACTATACAGTATCACTATACTGTATCACTACACAGTATCTCTATGCTGTATCACTATACTGTATAATGATACAGTATCTCTATACAGTATCACTATACTGTATCACTACACAGTATCTCTATGCTGTATAGTGATACAGTATCACTATACTGTATAGAGATACTGTATAGTGATATAGTATCACTATACTGTATCACTACACAGTATCTCTATACAGTATCTCTAGACTGTATCTCTATACAGTATCACTATACAGTATCACTATACTGTATCACTACACAGTATCACTATACTGTATCTCTATACAGTATCACTATACAGTATCACTATACTGTATAGTGGTACAGTATCTCTATACAGTATCACTATACAGTATCACTATACTGTATCACTACACAGTATCTATGCTGTATCACTATACAGTATAGTGATACAGCATAGAGATACTGTATAGAGATACTGTATAGAGATACTGTACCACTATACAGTATAGTGATACTGTATAGAGATACTGTATAGAGATACAGTATCTCTATACAGTATAGTGATACAGCATAGAGATACTGTATAGTGATACAGTATCTCTATACAGTATCACTATACAGTATCACTACACAGTATCTCTATGCTGTATAGTGATACAGTATCACTATACAGTATCTCTATACTGTATCAACAGTAGACGGCAAAAGCAAAGTGTAAACTAATACACGTGTGTGAATGTAACGGGTTTTTTTTTCAAACCTTTTCCCCTTTTTTCTCTCCTGTTGTATCATGCCAATTATCCCGCTCTTTTTATGCCGTCCCAGTCGCTGCTCCAGCCCCTCTCTGACCAGAGGAGGCGCTAGTGCAGCGACCAGGACAAATACCCACATCCGACTTCCCACCCGCAGACACGGCCGATCGTGTCTGTAGGGACGCCCGACCAAGCCGGAGGTAACACGGGGGATTCGACCCGGCGGTCCCGTGTTGGTAGGCAACAGAATAGACCGCTACGCTGCCCGGACGCCCTTGGAACGTAACGTATTGCCATCGTTGCTCTGCTGCTGATGACGTATACCGACCTACATCCTGTTCAGGACCATTCAGAAGCCTCTAGGCCCGTGTGTTCTCCATCGTTATGTCGTTTGGGGGGGGGGGGATTGACGGCCCGGGTGCGCCCCCTGGATCCGCGCATGTTATAGGTCTGTCTGGTATATCACCAGTACCGACCAGTTCACTCACGCTGACTTCAACTTCACTCACAACACTCGAGTGTACCCTCCTTTCCAGCATGCCTGCCGCTGCGTTTGTCACGCCTCCCGCACCATAGCCACGCCCACCGTGCCCCCAGAACCTCGCCCGGGACCCCATCTCTTTTTTCCCTTATGTCTTTGAAAGTGCAGTTTGAGGGGTCATGAAGCGAGCGTGATTTTGGATAGCGCACGCATGGGGCTGCCTACCAGTTGCAATATGGCACCCGTGTAGCCAGTTGGCCAGACTCTCTCTATACACGGTGCTGGACCAGGACACATGGCCACATCCGGCTTCCCACCCGCAGACACCCGACCAAGCCGGAGGTAAAACGGAATAGAGGCAAGGCGGAGATGGTGTGGACATATGTGGAGGAGAGATGCTGGGTATACTGGGAGAAGGATGCTGAATATGGAGCTGCCAGGGAAGAGGAGAAGAGGAAGGCCAAAGAGGAGGTTTATGGATGTGGTGAGGGAGGACATGCAGGTGGCTGGTGTGACAGAGGAAGATGCAGAGGACAGGAGGAGATGGACACGGATGATCCGCTGTGGCGCCCCCTAACGGGAGTAGTCAAAACATTATGCAATGTACATATATATAATGATGTTGTGCCGATCAAGTTTACTATATAGCACCAGTGCTGGTGGGATCAAGGCCCCCCCCCTCCCCACCAAAAAAAGTGTGTTACAGCAGAGTGACGTCTGTAAAAGTTATGCCTTGCGGACTATGGAAGAATGAGGGCGGCGGCTGTTGATTTATTAGACGCTAGGTGTCACTATTGTGTTACTTTTGCCTTTAAAAGGCATGAGGCCTGGATGGGAGTCGCCCACTCATGCTTTTTAACAGATTCGCTTATTTCACCGACTAAATTATATATTACTAAATTGCATAGAATGAAAAGTAGCTGTCCAAGCTTCAAGGCCTCCTGCAGAAGACATTCATTCAGAGCAGTCTGCTGCCAAGGCTACCGGCCTTATGGCGTACTTCTAAAAAGAGAGAAGGATGATGGTGTGAGAGAAAGTGAGGGGGTTGGCATATA
Organism: Lampris incognitus; assembly: GCF_029633865.1. Lineage (NCBI taxonomy): Eukaryota > Metazoa > Chordata > Actinopteri > Lampriformes > Lampridae > Lampris > Lampris incognitus. The sequence goes on from NC_079220.1 coordinate 58,081,789, forward strand.
AAGAGAGTAAATGTAGCAGAAGCTGATGTCTTTTAAAAATGATGTGCACAGGGGGAAAGGGGTAGGTGAAATAGGGTAAAGGAAAGTGGAGAGGAGAGCAATAAGCTATCTATTGCCTAATGGTATTTATCCCTCATCCCTTTTGGCAAACCTCCACCCAAATATCTCTCACTGGCCATTTTTAAAATTGAACTAACATGAATGACAACTCCAAGGTTGCACCAGAGTCATGGGCGCTGGACTTATGCTTATTGTGCAAATATTTATAGTGATAGTTATTATTTAGCTGCTGTACCAGAGTCAAATTCCTCGTGTGCATAGGCACACTTGACCAATAAAGTTGATTCTGATTATAATTTTTGGATATGATAAAATTATTCTTTCCTCTTTATTTTCTTATTCAAGGTAGGAGTCAAGAAGCTGAACCCAAAGAGCCTGGTCTTTGCATCGTTTTGGGGGATTTCTCTACATTGGATCAGAGGCATAGTCACAGTAAAGGAAAATCAATGGTAATAAAATTATTGCTCTTATAATGTTACATATTCATTCTAAGATAGATATTTGCCATGACAACTCTCAAAACTCAACAGCCATGATGTCATCCTGCCTATTTAATTGGCAATAATTGTGGATTTTGTGGCAGAATTCAGTTAATTGAGGCAGTTCAAAACATTTTCAGCCACCAGCACACTTGATTGATCAAGTGGTACCACAAAGCTTTCACTTGTAATCTCGTATATCACAGCTTTTCAGTGGTGCGATTTATTAATTTACCTAAGTGTCTGCTATTATGGCACCGCTTGACTTATTGTTGGTTTTTGCACCTTGGGTTGAAAAGGCTGTATGTGCTGTGCCAGATTGCTGACAAGTTTATGGTATTGCTTGGAAAGTACACTGTAGCTCCTGGGTGCTCTCCTCTAGTCCCCCAGTGGTCAGCCGCACATTGGACTTTCCTCCCTGTACCGCTGCGCATTTGATCTGCTGTTGCTAAACCAAAGTCAGTTTGCTGATAATTGAGATCTGAATCCAGAGGATATAATGTGATGTGTATGTTTGTCATAACTTGTTTGATGTGTTTTGTATGTCTGTGTTAAGGGTCACATGTGTAACTACGTTTAATTTGTGTGTTAATCTCTTGAACGGAACTGCATAAGGATGAAAGATGAATTTCAGTACAAACGGACAATAAAGTTGTATCGTATCGTATCGTATTGCATCGCATCACATTGTATGGTATCATACCGCATCGCATCGCATCGTATGGTATCATATTGTACCGCATTGTATCACACTGTATCGTATCGTATCATATCGTATCGTACCGTATCGTATCATACCGCATCGCATCGTATGGTATCATATTGTACCGCATTGTATCACACTGTATCGTATCGTATCGTATCATATCGTATCGTACCGTATAGTATCATACCGCATCGCATCATATTGTACCGCATTGTATCACACTGTACAGTATCGTATCGCATCATATTGTATCGTACCGTATCGTATCATACCGCATCGCATCGCATCATATGGTATCATATTGTACCGCATTGTATCACACTGTATAGTATCGTATCGTATCATACTGTATCGTACTGTATCGTATCGCATCATATGGTATCATATTGTACCGCATTGTTTCACACTGTATCGTATCGCATCGCATCGCATCGTATGGTATCATATTGTACCGCATTGCATCACACTGTATCGTATCATATCGCATCGCATCATATGGTATCATATTGTATCACACTATCGTATCATACCACGTCGCATCGTATGGTATCATATTGTGCCGCATTGTATCACACTGTATTGTATAGTATCGTATTGTATCATATCGTATCGTATTGTACCATATCGTATCGTATCGTATCGTATCGTATTGTATCGTATAGCAGCCATGTTGGTTTAGATAGCACTGAGAGATCCTTTCGAATCAGAATAGGGAAAGAGAAATGGGTGGATGGCATTGACCAGGACAAGGCAATAAAGATTGAGTTGATAAAAAAGCTGTTTGGAGAGGTGGTTCCAGGTGGGTAAGATAGACTTTTTTTTTTAAACAAATGAAACGATTCTTGACAATTAATGAAAATGAAATAAAACATTTCAAAGTATCGAGATGTTTGAGGTCATTGGAACCAAGAGAGAGTTGAGGCTGGGGGGCGGGGGGGGTGAGTAAAAATAGAAAGTGAGATGCCCATGGTATGCAGAGACAGCAGATACCAAAAAATAAGACAGATGATGGAGAGAGAAAGTGACAGGGGGCAGTAAGAGGACAGATAGAGCAGAGGGAAGGAAGAAATATTTGAAAGGATGGATTAAAGAAAGGAGCCTGGGGAGGCGGGGAGAGATGTAAGTGAGGTGGAGAGAAAAAGTGGAAGATGTAAGAAGTAGAAGGAGTGCTGAGAGCAGGAAAAGCAGTGGTTTCAGCCCCACCGGAGGAGCCCCCCCCACCCCCCCCCGGTGAAACAGTTGGCCTATTTACCACTAAGGACAGGTTAGCTGCCCTCTCTCGCTTTCTGTTGTAGCTTTATTTGTAAGAGCACCGTTGGTGTGTCCAACATAGTGGTAAGTGGCAAATAACGTCCCTTCAACCTTAAATAAAATAAAGCCACGGCATTTGAAGTTTTCAGCAGCAGCAGCAGCAGCAGCAGCACTAACCTACTTATGAGCGAAGGCTTAATAATTCTTGCTGTTTAAAAATGAATTGTGCCTACATCAGCACATTGAGTAATGTCTATATATATGTGAGTGTTGAGGTATTGTCATCTGTGCAGCACGACTGTATCTGCCTCACTGAAAACCAGCACTCACACACCCACTACTGCCTCCCACCCCACAACATGTGGAAGAGCATGCGTATGTGAGCATGGACCTATGTAGGTTTAATATGAACACTAACAGACTGTGGATACACAAATTAGTCTCTCTCTCTCTCTCTCTCTCTCACACACACACACACACACACACACACACAGAGGGCAGTGAGTGCAGTGATTCCTCCTAGTCTTTTCATTGCTGGATGCCATGTTGTTGCCTCTAGCGTTCCACTCATCCACGATGAGTGTGTTTGGAGTCATTGTAATTCTGAATTTTTCCTGTTTGTGTAACGGTCCTATGACCACCACCATTGGTTAGCAAGCCCTCGAGGCACCATAATGGCTTCTGATGAGTCATGCAGTGAATGTGAGTGTTAGGAGACAATCATGCACAGCTGCAGGTTTATTAGGCAGCTGAAAGGGACCTCTGGTGTGGTTGTGGGCTGCCAGTGCCCAAGATGCCACTGTCCACAACACTGGTGTGTTGCACCATTATCTGCATGGTTGTTGTTCGCTCATTAACCCAGATTCCCTTCAATTGTCGCTTCGCTTTAAAAGCAAAATAGTAAATCACGGGCACCACTTTGCATGAAAAGCTGCCGATATGAAGGATTTTTGACGTGCTGCTCGCCGCACATCTGAAACCAAGAGCTGCACCGATACTCTTTTTACATCGTGCACTTTATCGGGGTTTTTCTTTCCCCCTTTTTCTCCCCAGTTGTAGCCGTCCACTTACCCCACTCTTCCGAGCCGTCCCGGTCTCTGCTCCACCCCCTCTGCTGATCCGGGGAGGGCTGCAGACTACCACATGTCTCCTCCATACATGTGGAGTCGCCAGCCGCTTCTTTTCACCTGACAGTGAGGAGTTCCACCAGGGGGACGTAGCATGTGGGGGGATCACGCTATTCCCCCCAGTTCCCCCCCAAACAGGCACCCCGACCGACCAGAGGAGGCGCTAGTGCAGCGACCAGGACACATACCCACATCTGGCTTCCCACCCGCAGACACGGCCAATTGTGTCTATAGGGACACCCGACCAAGCCGGAGGTAACACAGGGATTTGAACCGGCGATCCCCGTGTTGGCAGTTAACGGAATAGACCGCTAGGCTACCCGGACGCCCAACTTTATCGGTTTTGCTTTGTTGGTTTTGTTTGACCTACAACATGTAACATGAACAGATTCCTCAGACAACTTGTATAAAGTATTCATAGACGGCCCACAGAGGCAGGGGCGTGGTAGATGCATTACAGCGGGTTGCTCAGCTTTAACCCCACAATGTTGTCAGCACATGTTATGAGTCCTATTTTAATATGGTTTGCTGTTCCATTCCTGCTGTCAAGGCCAAACAGTAATGATGAGTAAGGAGTTTATTTTAAACATAAATCATCACATATGCTACCGTTTGTGGTTTGGCTCAAATTTGATTTTTTTAAAAAAAATTTTACTGTGACACATTTTGAGACAATTCCTTTGGTTTGAGCGCTTTCTTCACCCGGTTCCAATGGCCTCACTGTTCACTTTGCTTCGTCAAAAATTCTTCCTATTTCAACAGCAAAACGAAATACAAATATGTCATCCTCCGCTTCATGAACCAGGACAAGCCAGTGGTGAACGTGTATGTGCAGAGATGCAGCAGTCTTGCAGAGGTTCAGCTTGGCAGTGGGTCTGTGGAGGAACAGGTTCATCAGGGGCGGAGCGCTTTACATGCATCCAACCATTGAATTATTCAGCTTTATGAATCATTGAATGAAGAAACTCCTTTTTAGGCCCTGGTCTCAGAGCTCCAGATGCACAGGCACCCACAGCCTGAACATTTGACAGAGGGGAAAAAAAATCAAGAGAGAAACATTAGCCCCACTTTTAACTTCAAAAGATGGCTTGAATGCCCGATGCATGTGTAAGAATGCTGCAGTGGCCCCCACGGCTGTGTCCTGTTTGAAAATTGTTGTAAGGAAGGTGTAAGCAAATGCATTGAAATATAAAATTGTATAATATTTGTCAAATTGTCACATGTTGGCCGGCATGGTGGCGCAATGGTTAGCACGGTCGCCTCACAGCAAGAAGGTCCTGGGTTCAAGGCCAGGGTGGTCCAACCTTGGGGGTGGTCCCGGGTCGTCCTCTGTGTGGCGTTTGCATGTTCTCTCTGTGTCTGTGTGGGTTTCCTCCGGGGGCTCCGGTTTCCTCCCACAGTCCAAAGACCTGTAGGTCAGGTGACTCGGCCTTACTGAATTGTCCCTAAGTATGAGTGTGTGTGATGGCCTGGTGGCCTGTCCAGGGTGTCTCCCCGCCTGCCGCCTGATGGCTGCTGGGATAGGCTCCAGCATCCCCGTGACCCTGATAGCAGGAAAAGCGGTTCGGATAATGGGTGGATGGATTTGTCACGTTGCCTAATGGTGAGGGTGGCATGACCTTTTTTGCCATGCTGTGCCCCTGGCATCAAATGAGGTGAACCTTTACACCGTCCTCAAACCGAATACATGCCGTCAAAAAGTTTGGACTCTCAAATAATACAAAACTAAAGCAGTTACTTTGCACAAATGACACACCTTTTCTCACGTCAGTGTTAAATGAAGGAGGAAAGGGCCGTATGACTGCCGTTGAAATGACACCATTAAATGTATTCACAGGCATGTTGCCTCCTCAAAGGAAAAACAATCTGTAGGAGGTGTGTTGCCTCTTGCAGATTAACTGTGATGTCAGCTAACACCCTCCAGTATCGGCAGTGCTCTGTGCCTTTCCCCCTCCATCCATCCATCCATCCATCCATCCATCCATCCATCCATCCATCCATCCATCCATCCATCTATCCATTGTCTGAACCGCTTATCCTGCTCTCAGGGTGGTGGGGATGCTGGAGCCGATCCCAGCAGCCACTGGGCGGCAGGTGGGGAGACACCCTAGACAGGCCTCCAGGCCACCACACAGGGCCGAGGCCATCACACAGGGCCGAGGCCATCACGTAGGCCACCAGGCCATCACACAGGCCACCAGGCCATCACACAGGGCCGAGGCCATCACAGGGCCACCAGGCCATCACACAGGCCTCCAGGCCATCACACAGGCCACCAGGCCACCACACAGGCCACCAGGCCATCACACAGGGCCGAGGCCATCACAGGGCCGCCAGGCCATCACACAGGGCCTTACTATTGACTGACCGACTGCCTGTGAAATCATGTTCACCAGAAGGTCGCTTTTGTTTTTAAATCATGTCTTATACACTTACCATAATGCTTAGTGTATACGCCTACACACTTACCGTAATGCCTAGTGTATACACTTACACACTTACCGTAATGCCTAGTGTATACACTTACACACTTACCGTAATGCCTAATGTATACACTTACACACTTACCGTAATGCCTAGTGTATACACTTACACACTTATCGTAATGCCTAGTGTATACACTTACACACTTATCGTAATGCCTAGTGTATACACTTACACACTTACCGTAATGCCTAGTGTATACACTTACACACTTACCGTAATGCCTAGTGTATACAGTTACACACTTATCGTAATGCCTAATGTATACACTTACACACTTACCGTAATGCCTAGTGTATACACTTACACACTTACCGTAATGCCTAGTGTATACACTTACACACTTACCGTAATGCCTAGTGTATACACTTACAGACTTACCGTAATTCCTAGTGTATACACTTACACACTTACCGTAATGCCTAGTGTATACACTTACACACTTGCCGTAATGCCTAGTGTGTACACTTACACACTTACTGTAATGCCTAGTGTATACACCTACACACTTACCGTAATGCCTAGTGTATACACTTACACACGTACCGTAATGCCTAGTGTATACACCTACCGCTGAGCAGCGTGAGGGCCGGTTTGACCGTGTTTTTCAAACTGACAAGCTAAGCCAATCTTCATCCTCCCTCCAGCCGGTACAGTCCATCAGTGATAGACCATGTTGGCTAGAAAGAACAGGGTGGTGTAAGCGAGGTTGGCTCCTGCGGTCCTCCACTACAGGCTGCATATTTGGCATCCTACCCACGGCACAGTAACTTGTAGAGTTCACCTCTTTCATCCTTGAGAAATGCTGAGAAACAGAACGTTTTCGGGGCGGAGGTGTGGTGGTACCAGGACAGGCAAGAAAGGGTGAGCGTCTGTAGGGACGCCCAACCATGCCGGAGGTAACACGGGGATTTGAACCGCCGATCCCCGTGTTGATAGGCAACGGCATAGACCGCTACGCTACCCGGACTGCCCATCTCTGTCATTCTGTTCTTCTTCTTCATCTCTGTCCTCCCACAGCATTCTTAAGTTTAGCGGAGGTGGGGAGTGGAGAGGTCAGTATAGAGGAAGTGAGGAATCTCTTCTTTTCGCTCTCTCTCTCTCTCTCTCTCTCTCTGACACGCTCCATATTTCTGTAGCTGTCTATCTCGCTGTTTATACCTCTATCTATCTATCTGTCTGTCTGTCTCATATTCTCCTATACTGTCTTCATCTCCCAGTCCCCCTGCTTGGATCTCTCTCTCTACTCCCATGCCTCAGCCTCCTCCATCTCTCAGTGGACAGTAAAGTGAGCTCTCACTGGGTCGTTCATGATCTTAGCCCCAGACGGCAGCAGGTCGGGACTATTACAACTCTGCAGCAGGTTCTGATTAGGCTGCCTTTGTGCGGATTACCCAGCTGTTTGGTTTCTGGTCCCCATGTTGGTAGGCAACAGAACTGACCGCCACGCCACCCGGACACTTGTTTGTCATTTTGGTGCATGCGGTGCTTTATTTGCCTTCTAGCCAGCAAATAAAGTGGTAGACTCGGGATGGCGTGAGCCGGCGTGTGCCGTTTCATGTGGTAAAGCTCAATGGAGTGGAAACCACACCCATCTGGCACAAATCGGCTCTGTGCCAGTCAGGGTTTGGAGCACACTTATATTCTCTAATCAAGTGGGGGTGGTAACATACATACTTTATTTTGCATGTGTGACATGGCTGTGGACAAAAGTACAGCAGTTCAGTCAGCGGGGTGCAGTGTTGGCAGATTTATTACAGTAGATGCAGATAAAGTCATAATTGCGCATAAACGTTGAGAATTCATGCAAGAGGGATATCTTTTATTGAAATGAAGCCATATATTTAATTTTCCCCTAAAAAAAGGGTATTTAAGTACGCAGTTACCCCTAAATTCCTTTGACCTTCCAGCTGTGCTGTGTTCTCATGTTCTTTTCCCGGGAGCCACACTTGGGCGAGGTGATGCTTGTCTCTTGCATCTTGTCTGGGATAAGAGTCTCCCTGTGAAACACCACATATCAGCCAGGAAACACAAACTGCAATTCATTATATGACAGATCGGAAATATAGAGGTCTGGAATGAAAAGCATTTTCATTTTACAAGTCGAGAACTCAAGCTATTTCCTGTTCCACTGAGACTTGGCACCATCATTTGTCTTAATGCTGGGTTAATTGCTGTTTCTTATCGACCAGTTCATTTATGCCCATGCAGATTAAGTGAGTGGTCAAAATTTTCCTTTTCAAAATGAACCGTTTCAAGGTATTTCTCATGAGTGTATTTTGCAAAGACAGTATAGGGATTTTTGTTTTGTTTTGTATGGTTATGCAGTGAAAAATAGGAGAAAGGAACAGAGGCAGAAAAAGACATTGCTGCTGCATCATCAATGTCCCGAGGACCTCACAGTTTTGCATGGATAGTAGCGTTGTTGCTCTTCACTGCTTCTGATACTTATGGTGTGGAATCATGGGGTTTGGACAGAAGGCTGCTGCTTCATCTCAGAGACTCCAATTCTGCAGGGCAAGTGATAATTTCACAGATCATCACACTCTATTGTGAAGATACACACTTGTAAAGACACACGTACATTCAGTACTTATCAACAAACAGTGTGTGCATGCAAAATTTGCAAATACAAACTCATATTCTCATGCATACACACACACACAACTCACCACAACGTTACCATCATCCCATGAACAGCTATAACTTTCATGTTGTACAGTGTTTGTGCACTTATACTTTATAATTTCTGCACCAGAAACAACAAGGCATTGCTGCTGAAATGGGTTTAATATGTTGGGAAATAGTAAGAAAAGCAGGCAGCACGGTAGCGCAGTGGTTAGCACGGTTGCCTCACAGCACGAAGATTCTGGGTTCGAGCCCCGGGGTAGTTCAACCATGGGGGTCGTCTTGGGTCGCCCTCTGTTTGGAGACCACGCAATCTCCCCGTGTCTGCCTGGGTTTTTTTCAGGGGCTCCGGTTTCCTCCCATAGTCCAAAGACATGTAGGTCAGGTGAATTGGCCGTACTACATTGTCCCTAGGTATGAGTGTGTGTGTGTGTGTGTGTGTGTGTGTGTGTGTGTGTGTGTGTGTGTGTGTGTGTGTGTGTGTGATGGCCTGGCGGCCTGTCCAGGGTGTCTCCCCGCCTGCCGCCCGATGACTGCTGGGATAGACTCCAGCATCCCTGCGACCCTGAGAGCAGGATAAGCGGTTTGGATGATTGATGGATGGTCAGAAAAGCATGTCTGGGTGTCTTAGAGCAGTGTTTCCCAACCCAGTCCTCAAGGACCCCCTATCCTGCAGATTTTCTTTGCAACCCTGAATAGGTACCTGTTTGTAGTTATTCAACCAATCAGCAATGAATTTTGTCAGATGTTGCACACCTTGCATAATTATGTGCTGCGAGATGATTGGTTGAGTAAGTACAAGCAGGGCTACCTATGCAGGGTTACAATGAAAATCTGTAGGTTAGGGGGTCCTTGAGGACTGGGTTGGGAAACGTTGGCCTAGAGCAGGGTGCCCAACTCCAGCCCTCGAGGGCCGCAGTCTCTACAGGTATTAGTTGCAACCATGCACTACACCACCTGATTTAACTAATTCCTTCCCCTCCTTGGTCCAAGAGGTGAGCTAATTAGTTAAATCAGGTGGTGTAGTGCAGTGTTTCTCAACCCAGTCCTCAAGGAACCCCTACCCTGCATATTTTCTTTGCAACCCTGAATAGGTTACCTGTTTGTAGTTATTCAACCAATCAGCAATGAATTTTGTCAGACGTTGCACACCTTGCATAATTAAGTGCTGCGAGATGATTGGTCGAGTAAGTGCAAGCAGGGCTACCTATGCAGGGGTACAATGAAAATCTGCAGGATAGGGGTTCCTTGAGGACTGGGTTGAGAAACACTGGTGTAGTGCATGGTTGCAACAAATACCTGTAGACACTGCGGCCCTCGAGGCCTGGAGTTGGGCACCCCTGCCCTAGAGCACTGGTTGTCACCCTTTTAACCCACAAGGCCTTCAGTGTCCAAGGAAATAACGTATCTGCCTATCCTCATAGTGACTCCATCTGCGCATTAATTACGTTTATTCCATTTACATCCATGAAAGTAATAATTTAAAAAAAGGCATTTGCTGTCATAGAAATCCTCACATATTTCCAAAGCAAAAATCTTTATTGCCTTTCTTCCCCATTCATAGCAAACATATCAGAGTGTGGCATCTACATAAAGTAAAAAGGCCGTTATAGTTCATGTTATATTAATTGATTGCATGGTGTTACTTATCATCTCAAGGCCCCCCCCCCCCCATTGAAAATCCTGCCCAGGGTTATTAACAAGTGAATATGACAGGAACATTTCAGCAGTGTGTCTCAATGAATTTATCAAGCACTGTTCTGCCGACGAGATTATATAGATTCTAGAGTATAGAGTATATATTATAGAATATAGAGTATAGATTATAGAATATAGATTATAGAGTATATATTATAGATTATAGAATATAGATTATAGAGGATAAATTATAGAGTATAGATTATAGAGTTTAATATCAAAATATCACGTAATGCGGCTTTAAATTGTTGCCATGGTTTAAATACGTATAGGCCATATGGCAATGTGTAAGGCACTGATTTAATGATATGCTGATGATGTGATAAGGTGTGTGTTGCTGAATTGATTGGTGTTTGACATGGTTGGTGAAAGTTGTGGGGTTTTTTTTGTTTTTTTTGGGGGGGGGTGACTATCCTTATGGTTCTGATGGTACGAGTAACTCTTTCTCTATGGTGCTGATGTTGTCCGGGGGCAGCCTGATGGCTGGAGTTCACATGTTCTCCCCATATTCATCTAAGCTTCTACCAGGTAATGAATGGCTCCCATCAAGCAGTTGCTACAAATAAAGCCAAGTATTGACACCAGCGGGTATAGAGACAGAGTTTACCCTGAGCTCGAGGGTGATACCGTAGGCCTTTATGAGTGAGTGATACCGTAGGCCTTTATGAGTGAGTGATACCGTAGACCTTTATGAGTGAGTGATACCGTAGGCCTTTATGAGTGAGTGATACCGTAGACCTTTATGAGTGAGTGATACCGTAGGCCTTTATGAGTGAGTGATACCGTAGGCCTTTATGAGTGAGTGATACCGTAGGCCTTTATGAGTGAGTGATACCGTAGGCCTTTATGAGTGAGTGATACCGTAGGCCTTTATGAGTGAGTGATACCGTAGACCTTTATGAGTGAGTGATACCGTAGGCCTTTATGAGTGAGTGATACCGTAGACCTTTATGAGTGAGTGATACCGTAGGCCTTTATGAGTGCGTGATACCGTAGGCCTTTATGAGTGAGTGATACCGTAGACCTTTATGAGTGAGTGATACCGTAGGCCTTTATGAGTGAGTGATACCGTAGGCCTTTATGAGTGAGTGATACCGTAGGCCTTTATGAGTGAGTGATACCGTAGGCCTTTATGAGTGAGTGATACCGTAGGCCTTTATGAGTGAGTGATACCGTAGACCTTTATGAGTGAGTGATACCGTAGGCCTTTATGAGTGAGTGATACCGTAGACCTTTATGAGTGAGTGATACCGTAGACCTTGATGAGTGAGTGATACCGTAGGCCTTTATGAATGAGTGATATCGTAGGCCTTTATGAGTGAGTGATACCGTAGACCTTTATGAATGAGTGATACCGTAGGCCTTTATGAGTGAGTGATACCTTCGACCTTTATGAATGAGTGATACCGTAGGCCTTTATGAGTGAGTGATACCGTAGACCTTTATGAATGAGTGATACCGTAGGCCTTTATGAGTGAGTGATACCATAGGCCTTTATGAGTGAATGATACCGTAGTCCTGTATGAGTTAGTGATACCGTAGGCCTTTATGAGTGAGTGATACCGTAGGCCTTTATGAATGAGGGATACCGTAGGCCTTTATGAATGAGTGATACCGTAGGCCTTTATGAGTGAGTGATACCGTAGGCCTTTATGAATGAGTGATACCGTAGGCCTTTATGAATGAGTGATACCTTAGGGCTTTATGAATGAGTGATACCGTAGGGCTTTATGAAACACTGCATTCTATTTTTCATGTGTGTTGTCTGTGCTGTTTATTTCGGTTAAAAGGTTTTTAATGTATTTGATTTATATGATCGGCTTACGACAAAGAATTCCAGTGTATGGGGCGTCCGGATAGCATAGCAGTCTACTCCGTTGCATACCAACACGGATTGACGGTTCGAATTCCCATGTTACCTCTGGCTTGGTTGGGCGTCCCTACAGACACAATTGGCCGTGTCTGTGGGTGGGAAGACGGGTGTGGGTATGTGTCCTGGTTGCTGCACTAGCGCCTCCTCTGGTCGGGCACTTGTTCAGGGCGGAGGGGAAACTGGGGGGCATAGCGTGATCCCCCACACACTAGGTCCTCCTGGCAAAACTCCTCACTGTCAGGTGAAAAGAAGCATGTGGTAGTCTGCAGCCCTCCCTGGATCAGCAGAGGGGGTGGAGCAGAGACCGGGACAGCTTGGAAGAGTGGGGTAATTGGCCGGATACAATTGGGGAAAAAAGGGGGGTAAAACTAAAAAAAAAAGAATTCCCGAGTATTTTATGCGACTACAGATTCTAATGTATCTTTAATACAAATGGCCAGTAAATTACTTATACTTTAACTGGGTCCTCCTGTTTCCGCTCACAGTCCAAATACATGCATTATGGGAAGACTGTGTGTGAGGGGTTATGTGTGTGGTCACTGTGGACTATCTATCTGTCTGTCTGACTATCTGTCTATCTGTCTGTCTCTGTCTATCTGTCTCTCTGACTATCTGTCTGTCTGTCTGACTGATTTCCCATCTGTCTGTCTATCTATCTGACTGATTGCCCGTCTGTCTGTCTGTCTGTCTGTCTGTCTGACTGACTGACTGTCTGTCTGTCTGTCTATATATCTGTCTGTCTGTCTGTCAATCTGTCTGTCTGTCTGACACTTGTGTGTTCTTGCATGTCCTCTTCGCGAGGTAGAGCTCAGCTTCCCAGCCGGAAGTCTTGCTGAAGTGGACATTGAAAGCAAACGATCCCTTCCTAAGATACCGGATATGTGTTTAAGGTTGTGCTGTTATTGAGCCGGGATCACGTTTGAAAGACGTCTCTTTTATCTGGACGCTGCAGAGCGCTCGACTAATTTGCCCGGTCATCCTTAAGCCTGCAACTACATGATCATTTCCCATTCACAGGGATCGCTATTTCAGGAGTCAATCAATGAGAGAGTACATAAATGAAGAGACCCCCCCGTGAGTGTAGCAGTAGGCTAACGGACAGATGTATAGTGTTTGGCAACCATGCTTTTATGCTCATTTAAATCGCCACCTGCGGGCAACCCTGAACAACATTGTATGGTTTCCTTCGCCTCACAACCTTGTGGGTGCACGTGTCTCTCATGTCACATGTCGGTGTTCAGACCAGTCTCACGTTCTGTTCAGACCAGTCTCATGTTCTGTTGTTCAGACCACTCTCACGTTCTGTTGTTCAGACCAGTCTCACGTTCTGTTGTTCAGACCACTCTCACGTTCTGTTGTTCAGACCAGTCTCACGTTCTGTTGTTCAGACCAGTCACACATTCTGTTGTTCAGACCAGTCTCACATTCTGTTGTTCAGACCACTCTCATATTCTGTTGTTCAGACCAGTCTCACGTTCTGTTGTTCAGACCAGTCTCACATTCTGTTGTTCAGACCACTCTCACATTCTGTTGTTCAGACCACTCTCACGTTCTGTTGTTCAGACCAGTCTCACGTTCTGTTGATCAGACCACTCTCACGTTCTGTTGTTCAGACCACTCTCACGTTCTGTTGTTCAGACCAGTCTGCCGTTCTGTTCAGACCACTCTCACGTTCTGTTGTTCAGACCACTCACACGTTCTGTTGTTCAGACCAGTCTCACGTTCTGTTTTTCAGACCACTCTCACGTTCTGTTTTTCAGACCAGTCTCACGTTCTGTTGTTCAGACCAGTCTCACGTTCTGTTGTTCAGACCACTCTCATGTTCTGTTTTTCAGACCACTCTCATGTTCTGTTGTTCAGACCAGTCTCATGTTCTGTTTTTTCCAGACCACTCTCATGTTCTGTTGTTCAGACCACTCTCATGTTCTGTTGTTCAGACCAGTCTCATGTTCTGTTGTTCAGACCAGTCTCACGTTCTGTTGTTCAGACCAGTCTCACGTTCTGTTGTTCAGACCAGTCTCACGTTCTGTTGTTCAGACCACTCTCATGTTCTGTTGTTCAGACCAGTCTCACGTTCTGTTGTTCAGACCAGTCTCACGTTCTGTTGTTCAGACCAGTCTCACATTCTGTTGTTCAGACCAGTCTCACGTTCTGTTTTTCAGACCACTCTCATGTTCTGTTTTTCAGACCAGTCTCACGTTCTGTTTTTCAGACCAGTCTCACGTTCTGTTGTTCAGACCAGTCTCACGTTCTGTTGTTCAGACCACTCTCATGTTCTGTTTTTCAGACCACTCTCATGTTCTGTTGTTCAGACCAGTCTCATGTTCTGTTTTTTCCAGACCACTCTCATGTTCTGTTGTTCAGACCACTCTCATGTTCTGTTGTTCAGACCAGTCTCACGTTCTGTTGTTCAGACCAGTCTCACGTTCTGTTGTTCAGACCAGTCTCACATTCTGTTGTTCAGACCAGTCTCACGTTCTGTTTTTCAGACCACTCTCATGTTCTGTTGTTCAGACCAGTCTCACGTTCTGTTTTTCAGACCAGTCTCATGTTCTGTTTTTCAGACCAGTCTCATGTTCTGTTTTTTCCAGACCACTCTCATGTTCTGTTGTTCAGACCACTCTCATGTTCTGTTGTTCAGACCAGTCTCACGTTCTGTTGTTCAGACCAGTCTCACGTTCTGTTGTTCAGACCAGTCTCACATTCTGTTGTTCAGACCAGTCTCACGTTCTGTTTTTCAGACCACTCTCATGTTCTGTTGTTCAGACCAGTCTCACGTTCTGTTTTTCAGACCAGTCTCATGTTCTGTTTTTCAGACCAGTCTCATGTTCTGTTTTTTCCAGACCACTCTCATGTTCTGTTGTTCAGACCACTCTCATGTTCTGTTGTTCAGACCAGTCTCACGTTCTGTTGTTCAGACCAGTCTCACGTTCTGTTGTTCAGACCAGTCTCACATTCTGTTGTTCAGACCAGTCTCACGTTCTGTTTTTCAGACCACTCTCATGTTCTGTTGTTCAGACCAGTCTCACGTTCTGTTGTTCAGACCAGTCTCATGTTCTGTTTTTCAGACCACTCTCACGTTCTGTTGTTCAGACCAGTCTCACGTTCTGTTGTTCAGACCACTCTCACGTTCTGTTGTTCAGACCAGTCTGCCGTTCTGTTCAGACCACTCTCACGTTCTGTTGTTCAGACCACTCACACGTTCTGTTGTTCAGACCAGTCTCACGTTCTGTTGTTCAGACCACTCTCGCGTTCTGTTGTTCAGGCCAGTCTCACGTTCTGTTGTTCAGACCACTCTCATGTTCTGTTGTTCAGACCAGTCTCATGTTCTGTTTTTTCCACACCACTCTCATGTTCTGTTGTTCAGACCGCTCTCATGTTCTGTTGTTCAGACCAGTCTAACGTTCTGTTGTTCAGACCAGTCACACATTCTGTTGTTCAGACCAGTCTCATTCTGTTTTTCAGACCACTCTCACGTTCTGTTGTTCAGACCACTCACACGTTCTGTTGTTCAGACCAGTCTCACGTTCTGTTTTTCAGACCACTCTCATGTTCTGTTGTTCAGACCACTCTCACGTTCTGTTGTTCAGACCAGTCTCACGTTCTGTTGTTCAGACCACTCTCACGTTCTGTTGTTCAGACCAGTCTCACGTTCTGTTGTTCAGACCAGTCTCACGTTCTGTTGTTCAGACCAGTCTCACGTTCTGTTGTTCAGACCACTCTCACGTTCTGTTTTTCAGACCAGTCTCACGTTCTGTTGTTCAGACCAGTCTCACGTTCTGTTGTTCAGACCAGTCTCACGTTCTGTTGTTCAGACCAGTCTCACGTTCTGTTGTTCAGACCAGTCACACATTCTGTTGTTCAGACCAGTCTCACGTTCTGTTTTTCAGACCACTCTCATGTTCTGTTGTTCAGACCAGTCTCACGTTCTGTTTTTCAGACCAGTCTCACGTTCTGTTGTTCAGACCAGTCTCATGTTCTGTTTTTCAGACCACTCTCACGTTCTGTTGTTCAGACCACTCTCACGTTCTGTTGTTCAGACCAGTCTGCTGTTCTGTTCAGACCACTCTCACGTTCTGTTGTTCAGACCACTCACACGTTCTGTTGTTCAGACCAGTCTCACGTTCTGTTGTTCAGACCACTCTCACGTTCTGTTGTTCAGACCAGTCTAACGTTCTGTTGTTCAGACCAGTCTCACGTTCTGTTTTTCAGACCACTCTCATGTTCTGTTTTTCAGGCCAGTCTCACGTTCTGTTGTTCAGACTAGTCTCACGTTCTGTTGTTCAGACCACTCTCATGTTCTGTTTTTCAGACCACTCTCATGTTCTGGTTTTCAGACCAGTCTCATGTTCTGTTTTTTCCACACCACTCTCATGTTCTGTTGTTCAGACCAGTCTTACGTTCTGTTGTTCAGACCAGTCACACATTCTGTTGTTCAGACCAGTCTCACGTTCTGTTGTTCAGACCACTCACACGTTCTGTTGTTCAGACCAGTCTCACGTTCTGTTTTTCAGACCACTCTCATGTTCTGTTGTTCAGACCACTCTCACGTTCTGTTGTTCAGACCAGTCTCACGTTCTGTTGTTCAGACCACTCTCACGTTCTGTTGTTCAGACCAGTCTCACGTTCTGTTGTTCAGACCAGTCTAACGTTCTGTTGTTCAGACCAGTCTCACGTTCTGTTGTTCAGACCACTCTCACGTTCTGTTGTTCAGACCACTCTCACGTTCTGTTTTTCAGACCAGTCTCATGTTCTGTTTTTCAGACCACTCTCATGTTCTGTTTTTTCCACACCACTCTCATGTTCTGTTGTTCAGACCACTCTCATGTTCTGTTGTTCAGACCAGTCTCACGTTCTGTTGTTCAGACCACTCTCACGTTCTGTTGTTCAGACCAGTCTCACGTTCTGTTGTTCAGACCAGTCACACATTCTGTTGTTCAGACCAGTCTCACATTCTGTTGTTCAGACCACTCTCATATTCTGTTGTTCAGACCAGTCTCACGTTCTGTTGTTCAGACCAGTCTCACATTCTGTTGTTCAGACCACTCTCACATTCTGTTGTTCAGACCACTCTCACGTTCTGTTGTTCAGACCAGTCTCACGTTCTGTTGATCAGACCACTCTCACGTTCTGTTGTTCAGACCACTCTCACGTTCTGTTGTTCAGACCAGTCTGCCGTTCTGTTCAGACCACTCTCACGTTCTGTTGTTCAGACCACTCACACGTTCTGTTGTTCAGACCAGTCTCACGTTCTGTTTTTCAGACCACTCTCACGTTCTGTTTTTCAGACCAGTCTCACGTTCTGTTGTTCAGACCAGTCTCACGTTCTGTTGTTCAGACCACTCTCATGTTCTGTTTTTCAGACCACTCTCATGTTCTGTTGTTCAGACCAGTCTCATGTTCTGTTTTTTCCAGACCACTCTCATGTTCTGTTGTTCAGACCACTCTCATGTTCTGTTGTTCAGACCAGTCTCACGTTCTGTTGTTCAGACCAGTCTCACGTTCTGTTGTTCAGACCAGTCTCACATTCTGTTGTTCAGACCAGTCTCACGTTCTGTTTTTCAGACCACTCTCATGTTCTGTTTTTCAGACCAGTCTCACGTTCTGTTTTTCAGACCAGTCTCACGTTCTGTTGTTCAGACCAGTCTCACGTTCTGTTGTTCAGACCACTCTCATGTTCTGTTTTTCAGACCACTCTCATGTTCTGTTGTTCAGACCAGTCTCATGTTCTGTTTTTTCCAGACCACTCTCATGTTCTGTTGTTCAGACCACTCTCATGTTCTGTTGTTCAGACCAGTCTCACGTTCTGTTGTTCAGACCAGTCTCACGTTCTGTTGTTCAGACCAGTCTCACATTCTGTTGTTCAGACCAGTCTCACGTTCTGTTTTTCAGACCACTCTCATGTTCTGTTGTTCAGACCAGTCTCACGTTCTGTTTTTCAGACCAGTCTCATGTTCTGTTTTTCAGACCAGTCTCATGTTCTGTTTTTTCCAGACCACTCTCATGTTCTGTTGTTCAGACCACTCTCATGTTCTGTTGTTCAGACCAGTCTCACGTTCTGTTGTTCAGACCAGTCTCACGTTCTGTTGTTCAGACCAGTCTCACATTCTGTTGTTCAGACCAGTCTCACGTTCTGTTTTTCAGACCACTCTCATGTTCTGTTGTTCAGACCAGTCTCACGTTCTGTTTTTCAGACCAGTCTCATGTTCTGTTTTTCAGACCAGTCTCATGTTCTGTTTTTTCCAGACCACTCTCATGTTCTGTTGTTCAGACCACTCTCATGTTCTGTTGTTCAGACCAGTCTCACGTTCTGTTGTTCAGACCAGTCTCACGTTCTGTTGTTCAGACCAGTCTCACATTCTGTTGTTCAGACCAGTCTCACGTTCTGTTTTTCAGACCACTCTCATGTTCTGTTGTTCAGACCAGTCTCACGTTCTGTTGTTCAGACCAGTCTCATGTTCTGTTTTTCAGACCACTCTCACGTTCTGTTGTTCAGACCAGTCTCACGTTCTGTTGTTCAGACCACTCTCACGTTCTGTTGTTCAGACCAGTCTGCCGTTCTGTTCAGACCACTCTCACGTTCTGTTGTTCAGACCACTCACACGTTCTGTTGTTCAGACCAGTCTCACGTTCTGTTGTTCAGACCACTCTCGCGTTCTGTTGTTCAGGCCAGTCTCACGTTCTGTTGTTCAGACCACTCTCATGTTCTGTTGTTCAGACCAGTCTCATGTTCTGTTTTTTCCACACCACTCTCATGTTCTGTTGTTCAGACCGCTCTCATGTTCTGTTGTTCAGACCAGTCTAACGTTCTGTTGTTCAGACCAGTCACACATTCTGTTGTTCAGACCAGTCTCATTCTGTTTTTCAGACCACTCTCACGTTCTGTTGTTCAGACCACTCACACGTTCTGTTGTTCAGACCAGTCTCACGTTCTGTTTTTCAGACCACTCTCATGTTCTGTTGTTCAGACCACTCTCACGTTCTGTTGTTCAGACCAGTCTCACGTTCTGTTGTTCAGACCACTCTCACGTTCTGTTGTTCAGACCAGTCTCACGTTCTGTTGTTCAGACCAGTCTCACGTTCTGTTGTTCAGACCAGTCTCACGTTCTGTTGTTCAGACCACTCTCACGTTCTGTTTTTCAGACCAGTCTCACGTTCTGTTGTTCAGACCAGTCTCACGTTCTGTTGTTCAGACCAGTCTCACGTTCTGTTGTTCAGACCAGTCTCACGTTCTGTTGTTCAGACCAGTCTCACGTTCTGTTGTTCAGACCAGTCACACATTCTGTTGTTCAGACCAGTCTCACGTTCTGTTTTTCAGACCACTCTCATGTTCTGTTGTTCAGACCAGTCTCACGTTCTGTTTTTCAGACCAGTCTCACGTTCTGTTGTTCAGACCAGTCTCATGTTCTGTTTTTCAGACCACTCTCACGTTCTGTTGTTCAGACCACTCTCACGTTCTGTTGTTCAGACCAGTCTGCTGTTCTGTTCAGACCACTCTCACGTTCTGTTGTTCAGACCACTCACACGTTCTGTTGTTCAGACCAGTCTCACGTTCTGTTGTTCAGACCACTCTCACGTTCTGTTGTTCAGACCAGTCTAACGTTCTGTTGTTCAGACCAGTCTCACGTTCTGTTTTTCAGACCACTCTCATGTTCTGTTTTTCAGGCCAGTCTCACGTTCTGTTGTTCAGACTAGTCTCACGTTCTGTTGTTCAGACCACTCTCATGTTCTGTTTTTCAGACCACTCTCATGTTCTGGTTTTCAGACCAGTCTCATGTTCTGTTTTTTCCACACCACTCTCATGTTCTGTTGTTCAGACCAGTCTTACGTTCTGTTGTTCAGACCAGTCACACATTCTGTTGTTCAGACCAGTCTCACGTTCTGTTGTTCAGACCACTCACACGTTCTGTTGTTCAGACCAGTCTCACGTTCTGTTTTTCAGACCACTCTCATGTTCTGTTGTTCAGACCACTCTCACGTTCTGTTGTTCAGACCAGTCTCACGTTCTGTTGTTCAGACCACTCTCACGTTCTGTTGTTCAGACCAGTCTCACGTTCTGTTGTTCAGACCAGTCTAACGTTCTGTTGTTCAGACCAGTCTCACGTTCTGTTGTTCAGACCACTCTCACGTTCTGTTGTTCAGACCACTCTCACGTTCTGTTTTTCAGACCAGTCTCATGTTCTGTTTTTCAGACCACTCTCATGTTCTGTTTTTTCCACACCACTCTCATGTTCTGTTGTTCAGACCACTCTCACGTTCTGTTGTTCAGACCAGTCTCACGTTCTGTTGTTCAGACCACTCTCATGTTCTGTTTTTCAGACCACTCTCATGTTCTGTTGTTCAGACCAGGCTCATGTTCTGTTTTTCAGACCACTCTCATGTTCTGTTGTTCAGACCAGTCTCACGTTCTGTTGATCAGACCACTCTCACGTTCTGTTGTTCAGACCACTCTCATGTTCTGTTGTTCAGACCACTCTCACGTTCTGTTGTTCAGACCAGTCTCACGTTCTGTTGTTCAGACCACTCTCACGTTCTGTTGTTCAGACCAGTCTCACGTTCTGTTGTTCAGACCAGTCTCACGTTCTGTTGTTCAGACCAGTCTCACGTTCTGTTCAGACCAGTCTCACGTTCTGTTATTCAGACCAGTCTCACGTTCTGTTGTTCAGACCAGTCTGCCGTTCTGTTGTTCAGACCACTCTCACGTTCTGTTGTTCAGACCAGTCTCATGTTCTGTTGTTCAGACCAGTCTCACGTTCTGTTCAGACCAGTCTCACGTTCTGTTGTTCAGACCACTCTCATGTTCTGTTGTTCAGACCAGTCTGCCGTTCTGTTGTTCAGACCACTCTCATGTTCTGTTGTTCAGACCACTCTCACGTTCTGTTGTTCAGACCAGTCTGCCGTTCTGTTCAGACCACTCTCACGTTCTGTTGTTCAGACCACTCACACGTTCTGTTGTTCAGACCAGTCTCACGTTCTGTTGTTCAGACCAGTCTCACGTTCTGTTTTTCAGACCAGTCTCACGTTCTGTTGTTTTGACCAGTCTCACGTTCTGTTGTTCAGACCAGTCTCATGTTCTGTTTTTCAGACCAGTCTCACGTTCTGTTGTTCAGACCAGTCTCACGTTCTGTTGTTCAGACCACTCTCACGTTCTGTTTTTAATACCACTCTCATGTTCTGTTGTTCAGAACAGTCTCATGTTCTGTTGTTCAGACCACTCTCATGTTCTGTTGTTCAGACCAGTCTGCCGTTCTGTTCAGACCACTCTCACGTTCTGTTGTTCAGACCACTCACACGTTCTGTTGTTCAGACCAGTCTCATGTTCTGTTTTTCAGACCAGTCTCACGTTCTGTTGTTCAGACCAGTCTAAAGTTCTGTTGTTCAGACCACTCTCACGTTCTGTTGTTCAGACCAGTCTTTCGTTCTGTTCAGACCACTCTCACGTTCTGTTGTTCAGACAACTCTCACGTTCTGTTGTTCAGACCACTCTCACGTTCTGTTGTTCAGACCAGTCTCACGTTCTGTTGTTCAGACCACTCTCACGTTCTGTTGTTCAGACCAGTCTAACGTTCTGTTGTTCAGACCAGTCTCACGTTCTGTTTTTCAGACCACTCTCATGTTCTGTTTTTCAGGCCAGTCTCACGTTCTGTTGTTCAGACTAGTCTCACGTTCTGTTGTTCAGACCACTCTCATGTTCTGTTTTTCAGACCACTCTCATGTTCTGTTGTTCAGACCAGTCTCATGTTCTGTTTTTTCCACACCACTCTCATGTTCTGTTGTTCAGACCGCTCTCATGTTCTGTTGTTCAGACCAGTCTTACGTTCTGTTGTTCAGACCAGTCACACATTCTGTTGTTCAGACCAGTCTCATTCTGTTTTTCAGACCACTCTCACGTTCTGTTGTTCAGACCACTCACACGTTCTGTTGTTCAGACCAGTCTCACGTTCTGTTTTTCAGACCACTCTCATGTTCTGTTTTTCAGACCAGTCTCACGTTCTGTTGTTCAGACCAGTCTCACGTTCTGTTGTTCAGACCACTCTCACGTTCTGTTGTTCAGACCACTCTCACGTTCTGTTGTTCAGACCAGTCTCACGTTCTGTTGTTCAGACCAGTCTCACGTTCTGTTGTTCAGACCACTCTCATGTTCTGTTTTTCAGACCACTCTCATGTTCTGTTGTTCAGACCAGGCTCATGTTCTGTTTTTCAGACCACTCTCATGTTCTGTTGTTCAGACCAGTCTCACGTTCTGTTGATCAGACCACTCTCACGTTCTGTTGTTCAGACCACTCTCATGTTCTGTTGTTCAGACCACTCTCACGTTCTGTTGTTCAGACCAGTCTCACGTTCTGTTGTTCAGACCACTCTCATGTTCTGTTGTTCAGACCAGTCTCACGTTCTGTTGTTCAGACCAGTCTCACGTTCTGTTGTTCAGACCACTCTCACGTTCTGTTGTTCAGACCAGTCTCACGTTCTGTTGTTCAGACCAGTCTCACGTTCTGTTGTTCAGACCAGTCTCACGTTCTGTTCAGACCAGTCTCACGTTCTGTTATTCAGACCAGTCTCACGTTCTGTTGTTCAGACCAGTCTCACGTTCTGTTGTTCAGACCAGTCTGCCGTTCTGTTCAGACCATTCTCACGTTCTGTTGTTCAGACCACTCTCACGTTCTGTTGTTCAGACCAGTCTAAAGTTCTGTTGTTCAGACCACTCTCACGTTCTGTTGTTCAGACCAGTCTGCCGTTCTGTTCAGACCACTCTCACGTTCTGTTGTTCAGACAACTCTCACGTTCTGTTGTTCAGACCACTCACACCTTCTGTTGTTCAGACCAGTCTCACGTTCTGTTGTTCAGACCACTCTCACGTTCTGTTGTTCAGACCAGTCTAACGTTCTGTTGTTCAGACCACTCACACGTTCTGTTGTTCAGACCAGTCTCACGTTCTGTTTTTCAGACCACTCTCATGTTCTGTTTTTCAGACCAGTCTCACGTTCTGTTGTTCAGACCAGTCTCACGTTCTGTTGTTCAGACCACTCTCACGTTCTGTTGTTCAGACCACTCTCACGTTCTGTTGTTCAGACCAGTCTCACGTTCTGTTGTTCAGACCAGTCTCACGTTCTGTTGTTCGGACCACTCTCATGTTCTGTTTTTCAGACCACTCTCATGTTCTGTTGTTCAGACCACTCTCACGTTCTGTTGTTCAGACCACTCACACGTTCTGTTGTTCAGACCAGTCTCACGTTCTGTTTTTCAGACCACTCTCATGTTCTGTTTTTCAGACCAGTCTCACGTTCTGTTGTTCAGACCACTCTCACGTTCTGTTGTTCAGACCACTCTCATGTTCTGTTTTTCAGACCACTCTCATGTTCTGTTGTTCAGACCAGGCTCATGTTCTGTTTTTCAGACCACTCTCATGTTCTGTTGTTCAGACCACTCTCACGTTCTGTTGTTCAGACCACTCACACGTTCTGTTGTTCAGACCACTCTCACGTTCTGTTGTTCAGACCACTCACACGTTCTGTTGTTCAGACCAGTCTCACGTTCTGTTGTTCAGACCACTCTCACGTTCTGTTGTTCGGACCACTCTCATGTTCTGTTTTTCAGACCACTCTCATGTTCTGTTGTTCAGACCACTCTCACGTTCTGTTGTTCAGACCACTCACACGTTCTGTTGTTCAGACCAGTCTCACGTTCTGTTGTTCAGACCACTCTCACGTTCTGTTGTTCAGACCACTCTCACGTTCTGTTGTTCAGACCAGTCTCACGTTCTGTTGTTCAGACCAGTCTCACGTTCTGTTGTTCAGACCACTCTCATGTTCTGTTTTTCAGACCACTCTCATGTTCTGTTGTTCAGACCAGGCTCATGTTCTGTTTTTCAGACCACTCTCATGTTCTGTTGTTCAGACCAGTCTCACGTTCTGTTGATCAGACCACTCTCACGTTCTGTTGTTCAGACCACTCTCATGTTCTGTTGTTCAGACCACTCTCACGTTCTGTTGTTCAGACCAGTCTCACGTTCTGTTGTTCAGACCACTCTCATGTTCTGTTGTTCAGACCAGTCTCACGTTCTGTTGTTCAGACCAGTCTCACGTTCTGTTGTTCAGACCACTCTCACGTTCTGTTGTTCAGACCAGTCTCACGTTCTGTTGTTCAGACCAGTCTCACGTTCTGTTCAGACCAGTCACACGTTCTGTTGTTCAGACCACTCACACGTTCTGTTGTTCAGACCAGTCTCACGTTCTGTTCAGACCAGTCTCACGTTCTGTTATTCAGACCAGTCTCACGTTCTGTTGTTCAGACCAGTCTGCCGTTCTGTTGTTCAGACCACTCTCATGTTCTGTTGTTCAGACCACTCTCACGTTCTGTTGTTCAGACCAGTCTGCCGTTCTGTTCAGACCACTCTCACGTTCTGTTGTTCAGACCACTCTCACGTTCTGTTGTTCAGACCAGTCTAAAGTTCTGTTGTTCAGACCACTCTCACGTTCTGTTGTTCAGACCAGTCTGCCGTTCTGTTCAGACCACTCTCACGTTCTGTTGTTCAGACAACTCTCACGTTCTGTTGTTCAGACCACTCACACCTTCTGTTGTTCAGACCAGTCTCACGTTCTGTTGTTCAGACCAGTCTCACGTTCTGTTGTTCAGACCACTCTCACGTTCTGTTGTTCAGACCAGTCTAACGTTCTGTTGTTCAGACCACTCACACGTTCTGTTGTTCAGACCAGTCTCACGTTCTGTTTTTCAGACCACTCTCATGTTCTGTTTTTCAGACCAGTCTCACGTTCTGTTGTTCAGACCAGTCTCACGTTCTGTTGTTCAGACCACTCTCACGTTCTGTTGTTCAGACCACTCTCACGTTCTGTTGTTCAGACCAGTCTCACGTTCTGTTGTTCAGACCAGGCTCATGTTCTGTTTTTCAGACCACTCTCATGTTCTGTTGTTCAGACCAGTCTCACGTTCTGTTGATCAGACCACTCTCACGTTCTGTTGTTCAGACCACTCTCATGTTCTGTTGTTCAGACCACTCTCACGTTCTGTTGTTCAGACCAGTCTCACGTTCTGTTGTTCAGACCACTCTCATGTTGTTGTTCAGACCAGTCTCACGTTCTGTTGTTCAGACCAGTCTCACGTTCTGTTGTTCAGACCACTCTCACGTTCTGTTGCTCAGACCAGTCTCACGTTCTGTTGTTCAGACCAGTCTCACGTTCTGTTGTTCAGACCAGTCTGACGTTCTGTTCAGACCAGTCACACGTTCTGTTGTTCAGACCACTCACACGTTCTGTTGTTCAGACCAGTCTCACGTTCTGTTCAGACCAGTCTCACGTTCTGTTATTCAGACCAGTCTCACGTTCTGTTGTTCAGACCAGTCTGCCGTTCTGTTGTTCAGACCACTCTCATGTTCTGTTGTTCAGACCACTCTCACGTTCTGTTGTTCAGACCAGTCTAAAGTTCTGTTGTTCAGACCAGTCTGCCGTTCTGTTCAGACCACTCTCACGTTCTGTTGTTCAGACCACTCTCACGTTCTGTTGTTCAGACCAGTCTAAAGTTCTGTTGTTCAGACCAGTCTCACGTTCTGTTGTTCAGACCAGTCTCTCGTTCTGTTGTTCAGACCCGTCTCACGTTCTGTTCAGACCAATCTCACGTTCTGTTGTTCAGACCAGTCTCACGTTCTGTTGTTCAGACCACTCTCACGTTCTGTTGTTCGGACCACTCTCATGTTCTGTTTTTCAGACCACTCTCATGTTCTGTTGTTCAGACCACTCTCACGTTCTGTTGTTCAGACCACTCACACGTTCTGTTGTTCAGACCAGTCTCACGTTCTGTTGTTCAGACCACTCTCACGTTCTGTTGTTCAGACCACTCTCACGTTCTGTTGTTCAGACCAGTCTCACGTTCTGTTGTTCAGACCAGTCTCACGTTCTGTTGTTCAGACCACTCTCATGTTCTGTTTTTCAGACCACTCTCATGTTCTGTTGTTCAGACCAGGCTCATGTTCTGTTTTTCAGACCACTCTCATGTTCTGTTGTTCAGACCAGTCTCACGTTCTGTTGATCAGACCACTCTCACGTTCTGTTGTTCAGACCACTCTCATGTTCTGTTGTTCAGACCACTCTCACGTTCTGTTGTTCAGACCAGTCTCACGTTCTGTTGTTCAGACCACTCTCATGTTCTGTTGTTCAGACCAGTCTCACGTTCTGTTGTTCAGACCAGTCTCACGTTCTGTTGTTCAGACCACTCTCACGTTCTGTTGTTCAGACCAGTCTCACGTTCTGTTGTTCAGACCAGTCTCACGTTCTGTTCAGACCAGTCACACGTTCTGTTGTTCAGACCACTCACACGTTCTGTTGTTCAGACCAGTCTCACGTTCTGTTCAGACCAGTCTCACGTTCTGTTATTCAGACCAGTCTCACGTTCTGTTGTTCAGACCAGTCTGCCGTTCTGTTGTTCAGACCACTCTCATGTTCTGTTGTTCAGACCACTCTCACGTTCTGTTGTTCAGACCAGTCTGCCGTTCTGTTCAGACCACTCTCACGTTCTGTTGTTCAGACCACTCTCACGTTCTGTTGTTCAGACCAGTCTAAAGTTCTGTTGTTCAGACCACTCTCACGTTCTGTTGTTCAGACCAGTCTGCCGTTCTGTTCAGACCACTCTCACGTTCTGTTGTTCAGACAACTC
The DNA here is from genome assembly GCF_029633865.1 of Lampris incognitus. NCBI lineage: Eukaryota > Metazoa > Chordata > Actinopteri > Lampriformes > Lampridae > Lampris > Lampris incognitus. The sequence continues at coordinate 58,108,759 of NC_079220.1, forward strand.
TCACGTTCTGTTGTTCAGACCACTCACACCTTCTGTTGTTCAGACCAGTCTCACGTTCTGTTGTTCAGACCACTCTCACGTTCTGTTGTTCAGACCAGTCTAACGTTCTGTTGTTCAGACCACTCACACGTTCTGTTGTTCAGACCAGTCTCACGTTCTGTTTTTCAGACCACTCTCATGTTCTGTTTTTCAGACCAGTCTCACGTTCTGTTGTTCAGACCAGTCTCACGTTCTGTTGTTCAGACCACTCTCACGTTCTGTTGTTCAGACCACTCTCACGTTCTGTTGTTCAGACCAGTCTCACGTTCTGTTGTTCAGACCAGGCTCATGTTCTGTTTTTCAGACCACTCTCATGTTCTGTTGTTCAGACCAGTCTCACGTTCTGTTGATCAGACCGCTCTCACGTTCTGTTGTTCAGACCACTCTCATGTTCTGTTGTTCAGACCACTCTCACGTTCTGTTGTTCAGACCAGTCTCACGTTCTGTTGTTCAGACCACTCTCATGTTGTTGTTCAGACCAGTCTCACGTTCTGTTGTTCAGACCAGTCTCACGTTCTGTTGTTCAGACCACTCTCACGTTCTGTTGCTCAGACCAGTCTCACGTTCTGTTGTTCAGACCAGTCTCACGTTCTGTTGTTCAGACCAGTCTGACGTTCTGTTCAGACCAGTCACACGTTCTGTTGTTCAGACCACTCACACGTTCTGTTGTTCAGACCAGTCTCACGTTCTGTTCAGACCAGTCTCACGTTCTGTTATTCAGACCAGTCTCACGTTCTGTTGTTCAGACCAGTCTGCCGTTCTGTTGTTCAGACCACTCTCATGTTCTGTTGTTCAGACCACTCTCACGTTCTGTTGTTCAGACCAGTCTAAAGTTCTGTTGTTCAGACCAGTCTGCCGTTCTGTTCAGACCACTCTCACGTTCTGTTGTTCAGACCACTCTCACGTTCTGTTGTTCAGACCAGTCTAAAGTTCTGTTGTTCAGACCAGTCTCACGTTCTGTTGTTCAGACCAGTCTCTCGTTCTGTTGTTCAGACCCGTCTCACGTTCTGTTCAGACCAATCTCACGTTCTGTTGTTCAGACCAGTCTCACGTTCTGTTGTTCAGACCAGTCTCTCGTTCTGTTGTTCAGACCCGTCTCACGTTCTGTTCAGACCAGTCTCTCGTTCTGTTGTTCAGACCACTCACACCTTCTGTTGTTCAGACCAGTCTCACGTTCTGTTGTTCAGACCACTCTCACGTTCTGTTGTTCAGACCAGTCTCACGTTCTGTTTTTCAGACCACTCTCATGTTCTGTTGTTCAGACCAGTCTCACGTTCTGTTGTTCAGACCACTCTCACGTTCTGTTGTTCAGACCAGTCTCACGTTCTGTTGTTCAGACCAGTCTCACGTTCTGTTTTTCAGACCACTCTCATGTTCTGTTTTTCAGGCCAGTCTCACGTTCTGTTGTTCAGACCAGTCTCACGTTCTGTTGTTCAGACCACTCTCATGTTCTGTTTTTAAGACCACTCTCATGTTCTGTTGTTCAGACCACTCTCATATTCTGTTGTTCAGACCACTCTCATGTTCTGTTTTTAAGACCACTCTCATGTTCTGTTGTTCAGACCACTCTCATGTTCTGTTGTTCAGACCAGTCTCATGTTCTGTTTTTTCCACACCACTCTCATGTTCTGTTGTTCAGACCAGTCTCACGTTCTGTTGTTCAGACCAGTCTCACGTTCTGTTTTTCAGACCAGTCTCACGTTCTGTTGTTCAGACCAGTCTCACGTTCTGTTGTTCAGACCACTCACACGTTCTATTGTTCAGACCAGTCTGTCGTTCTGTTGTTCAGACCACTCTCACGTTCTGTTGTTCAGACCAATCACACGTTCTGTTATTCAGACCAGTCTCACGTTCTGTTGTTCAGACCAGTCTCACGTTCTGTTGTTCAGACCAGTCTCATGTTCTGTTGTTCAGACCAGTCTCATGTTCTGTTGTTCAGACCAGTCTCATGTTCTGTTGTTCAGACCAATCACACGTTCTGTTGTTCAGACCAGTCTCATGTTCTGTTGTTCAGACCAGTCTCACGTGCTGTTGTTCAGACCAGTCTCACGTTCTGTTGTTCAGACCACTCTCACGTTCTGTTGTTCAGACCAGTCTCACGTTCTGTTGTTCAGACCAGTCTCACGTTCTGTTGTTCAGACCACTCTCACGTTCTGTTGTTCAGACCAGTCTCACGTTCTGTTCAGACCACTCTCACGTTCTGTTGTTCAGACCACTTTCATGTTGTTGTTCAGACCAGTCTCACGTTCTGTTGTTCAGACCAGTCACACGTTCTGTTGTTCAGACCAGTCTCACGTTCTGTTGTTCAGACCAGTCTCACGTTCTGTTGTTCAGACCAGTCTCACGTTCTGTTTTTCAGACCAGTCTCACGTTCTGTTGTTCAGACCAGTCTCACGTTCTGTTGTTCAGACCCATCTCACGTTCTGTTCAGACCACTCTCACGTTCTGTTGTTCAGACCACTCACACGTTCTGTTGTTCAGACCACTCTCACGTTCTGTTGTTCAGACCAGTCTCACGTTCTGTTGTTCAGACCAGTCTCATGTTCTGTTGTTCAGACCAATCTCACGTTCTGTTGTTCAGACCAGTCTCACGTTCTGTTGTTCAGACCAGTCTCTCGTTCTGTTGTTCAGACCCGTCTCACGTTCTGTTCAGACCAATCTCACGTTCTGTTGTTCAGACCAGTCTCACGTTCTGTTGTTCAGACCAGTCTCTCGTTCTGTTGTTCAGACCCGTCTCACGTTCTGTTCAGACCAGTCTCTCGTTCTGTTGTTCAGACCACTCTCACGTTCTGTTGTTCAGACCACTCTCACGTTCTGTTGTTCAAACCACTCTCATGTTCTGTTGTTCAGACCACTCTCTCGTTCTGTTGTTCAGACCAGTCTCACGTTCTGTTCAGACCCGTCTCACGTTCTGTTGTTCAGACCAGTCTCACGTTCTGTTTTTCAGACCAGTCTCACGTTCTGTTGTTCAGACCAGTCTCAGGTTCTGTTGTTCAGACCAGTCTCTCGTTCTGTTGTTCAGACCCGTCTCACGTTCTGTTCAGACCACTCTCACGTTCTGTTGTTCAGACCAGTCTCACGTTCTGTTGTTCAGACCAGTCTCTCGTTCTGTTGTTCAGACCCGTCTCACGTCCTGTTCAGACCACTCTCACGTTCTGTTGTTCAGACCAGTCTCACGTTCTGTTGTTCAGACCAGTCTCACGTTCTGTTCAGACCAGTCTCTCGTTCTGTTGTTCAGACCACTCTCACGTTCTGTTGTTCAGACCACTCTCACGTTCTGTTGTTCAGACCACTCTCACGTTCTGTTGTTCAGACCAGTCTCACGTTCTGTTGTTCAGACCACTCTCACGTTCTGTTGTTCAGACCACTCTCACGTTCTGTTGTTCAGACCACTCTCACGTTCTATTGTTCAGACCACTCTCACGTTCTGTTGTTCAGACAACTCTCACGTTCTGTTGTTCAGACCACTCTCACGTTCTGTTGTTCAGACCAGTCTCACGTTCTGTTGTTCAGACCACTCTCATGTTCTGTTGTTCAGACCACTCTCTCGTTCTGTTGCTCAGACCAGTCTCACGTTCTGTTGTTCAGACCAGTCTCACGTTCTGTTCAGACCAGTCTCACGTTCTGTTGTTCAAACCAGTCTCACGTCCTGTTGTTCAGACCACTCTCATGTTCTGTTGTTCAAACCAGTCTCACGTCCTGTTGTTCAGACCAGTCTCTCGTTCTGTTCAGACCAGTCTCACGTTCTGTTGTTCAGACCAGTCTCACGTCCTGTTGTTCAGACCACTCTCACGTTCTGTTGTTCAAACCAGTCTCACGTTCTGTTGTTCAGACCAGTCTCACGTTCTGTTGTTCAGACCAGTCTCACGTCCTGTTGTTTAGACCAGTCTCACGTCCTGTTGTTCAAACCACTCTCACGTTCTGTTGTTCAAACCAGTCTCACGTTCTGTTGTTCAGACCACTCTCACGTTCTGTTGTTCAGACCACTCTCATGTTCTGTTGTTCAGACCAGTCTCACGTTCTGTTCAGACCACTCTCATGTTCTGTTGTTCAGACCAGTCTCACGTTCTGTTGTTCAGACCACTCACACGTTCTGTTGTTCAGACCAGTCTCACGTTCTGTTCAGACCACTCTCATGTTCTGTTGTTCAGACCAGTCTCACGTTCTGTTGTTCAAACCAGTCTCACGTTCTGTTGTTCAGACCACTCTCACGTTCTGTTGTTCAAACCAGTCTCACGTTCTGTTGTTCAGACCACTCTCACGTTCTGTTGTTCAGACCAGTCTCACGTTCTGTTGTTCAGACCAGTCTCACGTTCTGTTTTTCAGACCAGTCTCACGTTCTGTTGTTCAGACCAGTCTCACGTTCTGTTGTTCAGACCAGTCTCACGTTCTGTTGTTCAGACCAGTCTCTCGTTCTGTTGTTCAGACCCGTCTCACGTTCTGTTCAGACCACTCTCACGTTCTGTTGTTCAGACCAGTCTCACGTTCTGTTGTTCAGACCAGTCTCTCGTTCTGTTGTTCAGACCCGTCTCACGTCCTGTTCAGACCACTCTCACGTTCTGTTGTTCAGACCAGTCTCACGTTCTGTTGTTCAGACCAGTCTCACGTTCTGTTCAGACCAGTCTCTCGTTCTGTTGTTCAGACCACTCTCACGTTCTGTTGTTCAGACCACTCTCACGTTCTGTTGTTCAGACCACTCTCATGTTCTGTTGTTCAGACCACTCTCTCGTTCTGTTGCTCAGACCAGTCTCACGTTCTGTTCAGACCACTCTCACGTTCTGTTGTTCAGACCAGTCTCACGTTCTGTTGTTCAGACCAGTCTCACGTTCTGTTCAGACCAGTCTCACGTTCTGTTGTTCAAACCAGTCTCACGTCCTGTTGTTCAGACCACTCTCATGTTCTGTTGTTCAAACCAGTCTCACGTCCTGTTGTTCAGACCAGTCTCTCGTTCTGTTCAGACCAGTCTCACGTTCTGTTGTTCAGACCAGTCTCACGTCCTGTTGTTCAGACCACTCTCACGTTCTGTTGTTCAAACCAGTCTCACGTTCTGTTGTTCAGACCACTCTCACGTTCTGTTGTTCAAACCAGTCTCACGTTCTGTTGTTCAGACCACTCTCACGTTCTGTTGTTCAGACCAGTCTCACGTCCTGTTGTTCAGACCAGTCTCACGTTCTGTTGTTCAGACCAGTCTCACGTTCTGTTGTTCAAACCAGTCTCACGTTCTGTTGTTCAGACCAGTCTCACGTTCTGTTGTTCAGACCAGTCTCACGTCCTGTTGTTCAGACCAGTCTCACGTTCTGTTGTTCAGACCACTCTCACGTCCTGTTGTTCAGACCAGTCTCACGTTCTGTTGTTCAGACCAGTCTCACGTTCTGTTGTTCAGACCAGTCTCACGTCCTGTTGTTCAGACCAGTCTCTCGTCCTGTTGTTCAGACCACTCTCACGTCCTGTTGTTCAGACCACTCTCACGTCCTGTTGTTCAGACCAGTCTCACGTTCTGTTGTTCAGACCAGTCTCACGTTCTGTTGTTCAGACCAGTCTCACGTTCTGTTGTTCAGACCCGTCTCACGTTCTGTTGTTCAGACCAGTCTCACGTTCTGTTGTTCAGACCAGTCTCTCGTCCTGTTGTTCAGACCAGTCTCACGTTCTGTTGTTCAGACCAGTCTCACGTCCTGTTGTTCAGACCAGTCTCACGTTCTGTTGTTCAGACCAGTCTCACGTTCTGTTGTTCAGACCAGTCTCACGTCCTGTTGTTCAGACCAGTCTCTCGTCCTGTTGTTCAGACCAGTCTCACGTCCTGTTGTTCAGACCACTCTCACGTCCTGTTGTTCAGACCAGTCTCACGTCCTGTTGTTCAGACCAGTCTCACGTTCTGTTGTTCAGACCAGTCTCACGTTCTGTTGTTCAGACCCGTCTCACGTTCTGTTGTTCAGACCAGTCTCACGTTCTGTTGTTCAGACCAGTCTCTCGTCCTGTTGTTCAGACCAGTCTCACGTCCTGTTGTTCAGACCAGTCTCATGTTCCGTTGTTCAGACCAGTCTCACGTTCCGTTGTTTAGACCAGTCTCACGTTCCGTTGTTCAGACCAGTCTCACGTTCCGTTGTTCAGACCAGTCTCACGTTCTGTTGTTCAGACCAGTCTCACGTCCTGTTGTTCAGACCAGTCTCACGTTCTGTTGTTCAGACCAGTCTCACGTTCTGTTGTTCAGACCACTCTCACGTTCTGTTGTTCAGACCAGTCTCACGTTCTGTTGTTCAGACCAGTCTCACGTTCTGTTGTTCAGACCCGTCTCACGTTCTGTTGTTCAGACCAGTCTCACGTTCCGTTGTTCAGACCAGTCTCACGTTCTGTTGTTTAGACCAGTCTCACGTTCTGTTGTTCAGACCAGTCTCACGTTCTGTTGTTCAGACCAGTCTCACGTTCTGTTGTTCAGACCAGTCTCACGTTCTGTTGTTCAGACCAGTCTCACGTTCCGTTGTTCAGACCAGTCTCACGTCCTGTTGTTCAGACCAGTCTCACGTCCTGTTGTTCAGACCAGTCTCACGTTCTGTTGTTCAGACCAGTCTCACGTTCTGTTGTTCAGACCCGTCTCACGTTCTGTTGTTCAGACCAGTCTCACGTTCTGTTGTTCAGACCAGTCTCTCGTCCTGTTGTTCAGACCAGTCTCACGTCCTGTTGTTCAGACCAGTCTCACGTTCCGTTGTTCAGACCAGTCTCACGTTCCGTTGTTTAGACCAGTCTCACGTTCTGTTGTTCAGACCAGTCTCACGTTCCGTTGTTCAGACCAGTCTCACGTTCTGTTGTTCAGACCAGTCTCACGTCCTGTTGTTCAGACCAGTCTCACGTTCTGTTGTTCAGACCAGTCTCACGTTCTGTTGTTCAGACCACTCTCACGTTCTGTTGTTCAGACCAGTCTCACGTTCTGTTGTTCAGACCCGTCTCACGTTCTGTTGTTCAGACCAGTCTCACGTTCCGTTGTTCAGACCAGTCTCACGTTCTGTTGTTTAGACCAGTCTCACGTTCTGTTGTTCAGACCAGTCTCACGTTCTGTTGTTCAGACCAGTCTCACGTTCTGTTGTTCAGACCAGTCTCACGTTCTGTTGTTCAGACCAGTCTCACGTTCTGTTGTTCAGACCACTCTCTCGTCTCTGGCTTCTCTTGAAAAACGGATTCCCTGCTACGAAAGTAAGGGGCCGTTCACACGGTACCGTTTTCAACATAAAACGGTAAAGCGTTGTTGCGTTTCGGCCGTTCGTTCACGTCTGAAAACGTGAACTTCTGAGACCGGGTTCCAGAGGGACTAATTCTCAAAACGCAACTCCAGCGTCGTCGAGTAAAACAGCAAAACCGCTTCCTGCGAGAACCGTGACGTCACGGCTCCACTTCGCACATGCGTATTACGTTTTAGGTCAAGTAGCCATGCGCCCGTCTGTGTTTTGCTGGGATGGCTTGGAGCCTGGAGGTCCCCTGGCCTACTGGCCTACTGGCCTGATTCCCAGTCAGCGTTGTCCTGCACTTTTGATGCTTTGTCGTCCAGCGTCCCTGGGAGTCACAACTCCGCCTCATCGTCCAGACCAGACCACATTATGTGTTCCCCCGCGGACACTCGCCGCCATCGTCTTGTTCGTGTAGTCGCCGCTCTAAGAAGAGAGCGTTTGTGCGCAGGCGCGTGGTGTTACTGGGGGTCCACCTGAGCGCTCTACTACAAACTTTCACCGCCCACTACTGGCCTGGCATGCACACTACAGCGTTTTCAGTCGTTTGTTGTTTTTTTTTGTGCGGATCCATGTGCATGCGGATCGTATTCAAAACGGTGTCGTCTGAACGCGGAACTTTAAAACGCAAAGGAAAACCTGGTCCGTTTTTAGCAAGGCCGTTGTCGTGTAAACGTGGCTGAAACCTTTAAAATCCTTACTTGTGAGCGTGATGGTATATGAACCTGGAGTTGGATTTAGGAATGTAAATGTAGCGTCATTAACTTCAGCAACCACCACACGTGATAAGACCAGGTTGAGTAAATGCAGGTTGACTAGTGGTGCAAAACTGATATGGACGATGGTCGTGGTAAAGCCGTAGTCTGGACTTTTGGTAATAATTGTTGGTCATATTGCTCATGCGCAAATGAGAAATGATCTACGTTCCACCTGCTATGCTCAGTGGTGGCTGGCCAGTAGAGGGCGCTGGGCGGCGCCCCCCTCAAACATCAAGAGATGAGAATCTACTTAAACATGTTAAATATAATATAGGTGTATAATGCAAATGATTGTGAAATAAAAGTGTTGTCAGTCTGTGAGCGCCTGTCAGCAACATTAAATACTGGTTCAAATTGTATTTGGTTGATTTCTATCTGAATACACTTACTTCCTGTCTGAATACATATACTTCCTGTCTGAATACATGTACTTCCTGTCTGAATACATATACTTCCTGGGTGAGGGGCGCCCACCAAACAGTACCTTATGTAAGCCCTCAAACCTGTGGCGAGCAGGTGACCTGAGGCTGCTGTCTGATTGGTTTCTTCAGGTTTTCCAGACACTCCCACTCTTATTGGCAGTGAATTGGTTTTGTTTTAATGTTTTTTGGTCTAACGTGATTGGATGATTCTCGTGGCTGTCAATCATGTTCACACCCACCACCACGCCTCGTCTCGACTGTCAATCATCCACCGTCTACCAACCCTGATCACATCTATAGGCTGCATGGTCCTTCTTAGTAACTCTGTGAGTGTGTGGACACTAAAGCAGCTGTCAGGTGTGCTGCGCCAAGCTAAACTGCCCCCCCCCAAACATCTTTAGCAGCAGCCGCCACTGCTGCTACGCGTGTCATGGCATTGAAAATGTGTCTGCATGACAGTATTGAGCGTACAGTCGCACCTTGCAGACCTGATTGGTTCGCCGGTGAGAGGACTGAATTGATGAAGAGAGCTGGTGAAAGAGGGAGGCAGCGATGGAAGAGGAGCCTTGACTCGCTTTCAAGGAGGGAGGGAGGGAGGGAGGGTGGAGAGCGCTCTGTCTCTCTCTCTCTCTCTCTCTCTCTCTCTCTCTCTCTCTCTCTCTCTCTCTCTCTCTCTCTCTCTCTCTCTCTCTCCATCTCTCTCTCTCTCTCTCTCTCTCTCTCCATCCATTAATTTCCAAATGTCTGTTGCTAAGAATAGACTGTCCCCCTCCCCCTCCCTTTTCGCTCCCCCCCCCTTTCTCTCCACCTCCCTAAAAACGCACGCGGGACGCAGTATGCTGTACATCTCCTCGAGCACATACGTCCGTGCGTGGACGAGCACTCAGCCTCAGCTGGGGATGCAGCTGCATGATCATGCTCATTCTAACACACACACACGCACACACGCACACACACACGTGAGACAAGACGTGGCGAACGTGCCGATCAAGCAAGCATTTTCTGGTCATGGCCAAACGTGTGTGTGTGTGTGTGTGCGTGTGTGCGTGCGTGTGTGTGTGCGTGTGCGTGTTAGAATGATCATGCAGCTCTAGCAAGGCTACAGAGGAGCCCGCTGTCATCATGTGTGATATCGTGTTGTTCGTACGCAGGCGGTCTGGTGAGAGCGGGTGACGCGCAGCGGGTCTCGTGTGTGGGGGTTTTACGCATTATTTGGCGTCGGGTCCGTTCTGGGCAGGGCCGCAGCCCGTTACCCCCTCAAATAAACGGGCGTTAGACGACGCCTCCGTCCTTCGCGAGGTAGCGCGTCCGTCCGGAAGCTGGACGAGACGCGGGTGTGAGAGCGGGGGGCTGCGTGCGTGCGTGCGTGCGTGCGTCACGCGTTGCGGCTGCACACGCCTCGCGGTCGCTCCTGTGCGGTGCAGGAGTCGATCCCGCGTTCATTACAGCTCAACTACCAGCTTCGAGACAACGGTTCCGTGTTCGGCTCGCCTTTTCTTAATTTATAGGCACCGCCGGGCTGATTTCCAGAGAGAGAGCACACCCCGCCCCCACCCTTTTCCTTTTCTCTCATCCATCCACCCATCCGTCCATCGATCCATCCATCCATCCATCCGCCCATCCACCTCCTCCTCCTCCTCCCCTTGGGGCCGCTGGACGGAGAGAGAGCGAGAGAGAGAGAGAGAGAGAGGACGCTGCCAGGACACCGGGCTCTGGTGTGGTGGGTGGAGGTGTATTGTTGAACAGGGATGGTGACAGACTTCCCCGGCGCCGCACCGACTCCAGTAGCCCAGAGGGGACAATGACGGGGCGCGACACCACCGACAAGCGACCGTCCTCTCCTCGCCTCTGACGGGGCCATCTATGCGTCCCTCCATCAGCAGCCAGCCAGCCAGCCAGCCAGCCAGCCAGCGCTCGTGGACAGGTGACGGGAGGAGGTGATGGCTGCAGCGGGAGGTGCCATTGAAGTCGTTGCATAAGGCGGATCGTTGTCCGGCATTCGGAGCGCACTAACAGCGAGACAGCGAGGGAGAACCGACGTCGGCTCTTCAGTTTTCCGTCGGAAGGTCGTGGGCTGCCATATCAAATAAAGCCAGCGAGTGACCTTTTTTTGGCGTAGAGGCGCACGTCCCCCCCCCCCTCCCCCGGTTTTCCAGAGCGCGCTCCTAACGCTGTTATACTCTCACATTGCGTGCGAGGCGTACGCCACAATGCAGGTCTGTGTGCAGACGGTACAGCAGCCCCGTGCCTAACTCCTGCACCGAGCCGAGCCGCACGCGCCGCTGCCGCACACGCCGCAGCCGCACACGCCGCACGCCGCCGCACATTGCGGATCTTTCCAAATAAATAGATACCCGCGGCGGCTCCCCAGCTTCCTTCACGTCTCCCGGAATGCCTGCAAGACCACGACGCCAAGGGGAACGCGTGTGAACGCCGCCGGGTAGGTGGGTAGCCTACTCCTCTTATTGATTGGCGGTGGTTTTGGGCATCATCCGGTTCGGTAACCACATCGAGCGGCTGTATTTCTGCACAGCCTCGTGCTGTCGGGGGCTGTTTGGACACGCGCCGTGTGGTGACGGTAAAATCGAATCGGCGACAAAAGCGCAAGAGCTGCGCGCGCCGCCGCCGCCGCCGCGCTCCGGCGATCACAGGCGTGCGCACAGCCGCGCCACGGACAACATGAAACATCCACGCTGACCCCCCCCCCCCTCCTCCCCTCCTCCACCTCCACACCTCACGTTGGGGTGGATGCTGTTTTGAAAATGGACACAAGCAATGATTAAGGATATCGACTGACAAACCCCACGCGCACCAACCTACAGTGCAGCCAAACCAGGCTGCCAGTCAGCCAGCCTGCCAGTCAGCCTGCCAGTCAGCCTGCCAGTCAGCCTGCCAGTCAGCCAGCCAGCCAGTCAGCCAGCCAGTCAGCCTGCCAGCCAGTCAGCCAGCCAGCCAGCCAGTCAGTCAGCCTGCCGACCGCACATTTGATTTCCTGTCACCCGCAAAGTGGCCTCTGGCAGAAGCGCACGGAGCAGCAGACGGTACATGGGCGTCCCCGTCTGCTGAAGCCGAACCGGGGCCGCCGCCGCCGCTTATTTACTGCTCCGCCTTCGTCGGGTGCAGGTGCGCGGGGCAGGCACGGGACTGAAGAGACAGAAGTGGCTGTGCACGTGAGCCGTTCGGACCCAGACGGGATGTAATGTGGTGGAGCTGCGCCGTTGAGCACTGGTCTCCTTCCCCGCTGCGTATTCCTAAAGATTGGCTCCCGGTGTCCAGAGGATGGCGCGGTTCGGAGACGAGGTGCCGGCCAGGTACGGCGGAGGCCCCGGCGGAGGGGGCCCCGGAGGCCGCGGCGGTAGCAGACAAGGAGGGCCCCACGGACACGGACACGGACACGGACATGGACACGGACACGGACACGGACACGGTCCTCCCGGAGGGCCCGGAACCCAGAGAATGTATAAGCAGTCCATGGCGCAGAGAGCCCGGACCATGGCCCTGTACAACCCCATCCCTGTGCGTCAGAACTGCTTCACCGTCAACCGCTCGCTCTTCATCTTCAGCGAGGACAACTTCGTGAGAAAATATGCCAAAAAGATCACCGAGTGGCCATATCCTTTCCTTACCGCTGCACGGTAGGCTCCCCGGCAGACCAGGTAGGCCCACTGCACGGGTAGGAGCTGAAATGAGCGCTCAGCGTGTGCAGGCTGCTCATATCAGCTCTTCCCCTTCCACCACTCATTCCCGTCCCAGGCCTGGGGAAAAGTCCCGGATGACGTTACACACCCTCATGTTGGCTCAAGGGATGGTTGTACGTTGTAGGTTGGAGCTAACGAATGAATACTGGGGCGGCTACTTATACTATTGGGGTCTTAATGGGTCGGGGGGTGAGAAATGATTGGTTTTACCACCGGGGGGCTTCTGCACCAGCCCCCAGCAGGAGGCAGCTTGGCACTATCCATCACCGCTGTTACCGTCATCCATTGACACGTTCGAGTGTGACCTGCCTGCTGCATGCCCCCCCCCCCGACGTATTGGTGTAGGTGTATAGACGGGTGTGAGGGGAGGGGGAGACGTGGTGGGTGTGTGTGTGGGGAGGGGGAGATGTGGTGGGTGTGTGAGGGGAGGGGGAGACGTGGTGGGTGCTGCTGGTTGCTGATGTCAGCATGTGCCGTATAGGCCCACTGCCTCACATGAGAGGAGAGCTAGGAGAGGGGAGGGGAGGGGAGGGGATAGGGGGAGTAAATGAGAAAAAGAGAAGGAGAGAGAGAGAAAAAACGAGAGCTGTGTGTGTGTGTGTGTGAGTGTGTGTGTGTGTGTCTATTTCAGCATACTTCACTCGCATCATAACTGGAGAGACAGCTGCATCATGCTGATATGAGTGTGTGTGTGTGTGTGTGTGTGTGTGTGTGTGGGGGGGGTTGCACACGAGTGCATTCAAGGATATATGATTGTGTGTGTGTGTGTGTGTGTGTGTGTGTGTGTGTGTGTGTGTGTGTGTGTGTTTGCACGCATTACAACCAGTCTGTGTGAGAATGCCACTATAGCTTGCTATACTGCGCTTTCAGGCTCCAGCACATTGCACCATTCTGGTGACATATGGGGGATTTATTTCATCACGCTCTCTTCCTAAATGTGTGCGTGTGCAGGCGCGCACACGTCCGCCGTACACGTGTGCATTTTGGAGCGTTAACGACAAGAGAGGAAATCGGAGTAATGATTGTATTGATCCATACTGATGCTTGAGCCATGACATAACTACACTAATTGGTCGTCTCGGGTAAAATGCAAGAGCTACTTGCAGTCCCTCTCCATCATGTCAGCGCCATGTCTCAACACAAACCTGGCTTTGCATCGGAGACGGAGACGGGCCGAAAGCGGGATCGCGCTGATTGGCGTGGTTTGAAGTCTATATTTGGAAAGTTATTCTTCAAAATCCCGCATAGATTAAAATGGTGCTGTCGCAATTTCGGGGGGCAGCCGGGAACCGCCGCAGCCGGGACGCGAACCCGGATCTCTCGCAGCACGTGCGACCACGTTAACCTGCCGACTAGCGGGTCCGACCCGCTAACCAAGGGCTAGCGAGTCTAGTTTTCCGTGGTCGTTGCACTCTCCACCCCTTCCCCCCTCTCCTTCGGGAAGCGCGCCCCCGCGCGTCAGCATACCAGCTCCCTCGCGCCGCTGGGCGTGCACACGTCCGATGGCCTCACGGGCTCACCATCCCACTTCTGACGCCAATGTAGTGAATTCGGGGGGCAGCCGGGAACCGCCGCAGCCAGGACGCGAACCCGGATCTCCCGCACCACGGGCGACTACGTTAACCAGTTGCCCTTGGCGACCCGTTAGCCAAGGGCTAGCATGTCTAGTTATCTGTGGTCATCACAGTACCATTTTGTCAGCCAAAGACTTAAATTAAGTGCCAATGAAATTATTTTGTTCAGTTAAAGAGTTTTGCAATTATGGGGTTGACTCGTCTGCAGTGTTGGCTATCTTATTGTGAATGCAGGAACCGGTGTGGACACTGTGTAAGGTCTCTGTTGGTTACGACAGGTGTCTTTTATGGTTCAGAATGTGACAAAGGAGTACTGATCATTTCACATCGTCTCAAAACAATGCAGTAGTGCAGTGGGGTGTGGTTTTAAATATTGACGACGGTAGTACAGGTCGAGGACTCTTTGATGTAGCCCAACATTAGCACGCTGCAAGTTTTAATCTGCTAAGTGGCCGTTGGCCATTACTGTGTTCTCCAGGAAGAGGATTGATGATTTGTGATGGGCCGAAGATTAGTTATTTGGGAAAGGTCTCTCATTTTCAGCATCTGTTTCTGAATCTGTCTGTGTAGTCGTCCCCCCCAAAAAACAACACACACACACACACACACACACACACACACACACACACACACACACACACACACACACGCTTGCTCCATTTTCTCCCTCTTTCCTTAAAACGTTTGCTTCTCTCACCAGATTGAATTATGGTTTGTATGGCCCCTCATACAGCCAAAATGAACTATGGCTTGTATGACCCCTCATACAGCCAGAATGAATTATGTCTTGTATGACCCCTCATACAACCAGAATGAATTATGTCTTGTATGGCCCCTCATACAACCAGAATGAATTACGGCTTGTAGGGCCCCTCATACATCCGTGATTCATCACGGCCAGTCGGGTGTTACCTCAGTATGAGTATCAGGACAGTTTTTATCGTTTACAATGTCCTATGGTCCTTACATCAGCGTACAGCCTAGTTCCTGAGTTATCTCTATCTCCAGGCTACCATGGTAGGCTACATATTACAGTAAACATAGTAATTCATACCGCTCTAAACCGAGGTCGGTTTGACACAAAAATGGGTTTCATTCCGAAACGCAATATAAGATTTTTTTTTGACCTGAAATTCAAACAGCATTATACTATAAACACAACACAAGTCACTGCACCCTCTCAAGCACTGACATTTTGCAAGCAGAGGTCTTACATTAGAAGATAAGAGCTGGTAATGTGGCCCATTCACTGTGAATCATACTTGCCTGAGTCCTGTTTAATTGTCCATCAGCCGGTTTAGGCCTCGCTAAATTGTCTATGTGCTAAACCATGAGTCAGTAGCGTTGAATTCTCCATCCTATTAGAGCTAAAATATCCACGCCAGCCATTGGCCTATCAATCGTAAGGTCGTCTCAGGTAACTCGAGAGCCTTGTGCGCTTCAGTGGCTATGGTGGCCTCAAGGTTCCTAGTTTCTCGCCATTTGGTTTGGTTTCACGTGCTGGTTCAAACCGAACCAAACCAATGCAAACTGGGCTGAGCTGGGAGACGATAGAACTGTGTGACGTTAGCAAGTGTGTTTGTTTGTTTAGTTTTTTGGGGGTGGGGGGAGGGTTCCCCCTTTTTTCTCCCCATTTGTACTTGGCCAACTACCCCACTCTTCCGAGCCGTCCCGGTCGCTGCTCCACCCTTTCTGCCGATCTGGGGAGGGCTGCAGACTACCACATGTCTGGGAGTCGCCAGCCACTTCTTTTCACCTGACAGTGAGGAGTTTCTCCAGGGGGGCGTAGCGTGTGCGAGGATCACGTTATTTCCCCCCAGTTCCCCCTCCCCCCCGACCAGGCGCCCCGACCGACCAGAGGAGGCGCTAGTCAGCGACGAGGACACATACCCACATCCGGCTTCCCACCCCCAGACACGGCCAGTTGTGTCTGTAGGGACGCTCGACCCAAGCCGGAGGTAAGACGGGGATTCGAACCGGCGATCCCCGTGTTGGTAGGCAGCGGAATAGACCATCACACTACCCGGATGCCCCAGCAAGTTTTTTTATTTGTGAAAAATAAGGCTCATCTCATCTGAAATATGCAAAACCGTTTGAAAATAAAACCCATCTGGGCATACTGAATGAGATAAAAGCTTAGAATGAGATTTGTCTTTAGTTCATTGAAACCCATGCTGGATTTGAATGTCTTCGTTTGATTCCCGAGCTATTGCCCAGTTTGCCAGATGCATTGATTCGGTTGATTTAGTGGATTCGTGGCCCAGCCGACTGACGTTGTCGTGGACAGAGGTTTGGATAGCTGCTTGATTCTGCAGATGTCCGAGTCTCGGGGGCCTTTCTGTTTCGCGGACTCCTGACCTGCGGCTGTGTTTAGCCGTGAGCCATCTCTGGAGCCAGCCGTGGGACTGCCGCACAGAGAGAAGCATTCTTTCACACCCACCTCCACATACTCCACACAAACACTCCTTCTGGTTTTTCTTTTGTTTTTAGAAAAGCACAGCTGACTCCCAGGCTGGTGACACAGCTCAGATCAGCATTAGAAATTATTAAACCGGGTATCCCAAACAGATCGGTAGGTAACCAGACAGACACACGGTAAAATGTCCCAAGTAAACTGTTTTTTGGAGCATTTTGAAGCATCGCACAGGCCTTTTTGGAAGGGAAGCTCGCCTTGTGGTTGTAACAGTCGAAATTGTGAAATGTACCTTTAAGACAGGGGCGTACTGTGTCGCCTGGGAATGACGTCATTAGAGAGCGCCTTTGTTTCTGCCTTGACTCCGTTGAGCAGCGCTGTGAGCGGACGAGCGGCCGGGTATGTCGCCTGGCTGCGCGGCGGCCGACTCCAGGCTGCGTGTGGCTGCCTCTGGTTGGTCACGGCCGACAAAATGGCGGCTTGGTAAGACTGACGTGTCGTTGATAAACGACGAGCATTTGTCAAGGCGTCAGACGGCGCCATGTTGTCTCTGCCCGGTTATTTATTTATTTATTTTTCTAGAATTGTATTGATCAATATTGGTACAAACAGCAAGGCAAGTCAGCCATGGTATAAAACATTTGGGCATGTGTCTGAGTAAAACACCCACAATCAAAACTGTTAAAAACAAAAGTGAATTAAAATATATAAATCAAACAATAAAGCTAAGATGATAAATTCACGTAATTTGGTCTTCAATATGAATTAAAGGTTGATACATTCAGGGTCTATTAATTTGTCAGATTGTGCACATTTCAGCAGTTCTTTTGCGTATTTTAGATTCATACATTTCAGGGATTTACAACACAGTCTAAATTCATTACAAAAAGCAATGAAAATGGGTGGGGTTTTCATAAATTGAGATTTGTGTATATAATGTTTTGCCATTTATGGGAATTGTGTTAATCAGCAGATTTTCTGTTTTCTCTTTCATCACCAGTCCATACATTACATGTGATCTGAGTTCAACAGACACATGCTTTTGTTTAAACAATTCTTCCATTTGTTTCCAATATAGTTGGGAGTTGGGTGTTTCTGCCTTGAAAGGCGCCTGAATGGTGCTGGCGCGGTCTAATGACGCCACTCACATGCGACACAGTACACCTCTGTCTTAAAGGTACATTTCACAATTTCGACTGTTCCATGATTCACGCCTATGTCAGTTATATTGAATGATTTCCGCTGTCCGTGTGAATGCACATCCTTGGGCGTGTGTGTCATTTGAAGCACATTGCATATGTGGACCAAAGTGTATAAAGTATGAAATGCTCACACACAACAGATCCTTAAATGCTCTTGCAGTCTTGATCAATGAAATTCTATAACCTTAAGTTGATAGAGAATTTTAGTGGAAATGTGTTTTTCTATGCATCTATTTGGTTGATCAGTTCAGAAGTCTGTCATTTCGATGAGCAGCATTGAACCCTATACAATTTTGGCAAGTCCTTACTTGAGATACATTTTGAGGTATTATTTCAGCTATAAATGTTAAGCTAGATGTAGGAAAAAAACTTTAATTCATAACAGTACAAGCCTGTTTCGTGCATCGTGCACTCATCAGCTACCAACTTGGCTACTAACTTGGCATATAGATAGCCAACTTGGCAGCTGATGAGTGCGCGATGCACAAAACAGGCTTGTACTGCTATGAATTAGTTTTTTTCCTACATCTATCTTAATATTCCACTCCTCATTTGTTGAAAAAAAAATATGTAGGTAAAAACTTTTAATACATAGCAGTACAAGCTTGTTTCGTGCGTCGCGCACTCATTAAAAGTTTTTTTCCTACATCTATATTGATATTCTGCTCCTCATTTGTTGAGCACTTTTATCAACACCATTGATGGTTTCCGAAAAAAAAACCCCGCTCGCTCGCTCTCTCTCTCTCTCTCTCTCTCTCTCTCTCTCTCTCTCTCTCTCTCTCTCTCTCTATATATATATATATATATATATATATAAAACTTTGTTAAAACCCAACCGTGTAGTGAGGGTGAATTGGGAACATCTGGCGGAGGCCCCTGTCCATGACATCTTCAACTGCCACCTCTGGAAGAAGTTCTTATGTATCCCGAGGGAGGCTGGGGACATGGAGTCTGAGTGGGCCATGTTCAAAGCCTCTATTGTAGATGTGGCAGGCAGGAGCTGTGGTCATAAAGTCATTGGTGCCTGTCGAGGCGGCAACCTAAGAACCCGCTGGTGGACACTGGCAGTGAGGGAAGCAGTCAGGCTGAAGAAGGAGGCTTTTCGGACTTGGTTGGCCCAGGGGTCTCCTGAAGCAGCACACAGGTACCGGGAGGCCAGAAGGGCTGCCGCTTCGGCAGTCGCAGAAGCAAAAACTCGGGTGTGGGAGGAGTTCAGCGAGGCTATGGAGCAGGACTTTCGGTTGGCCTCAAGGAAGTTCTGGCAAACCATCCGGTGACTCAGGAAGGGAAAGCAGAGCTTGACTCAGGCTGTGTTCAGCCGGGAGGGAAACTGTTCACCCGGATTGGGGATGTTGTTGAGCGGTGGAAAGAACACCTTGAGGAGCTTCTGAACCCGACTAACACGTCCTCAGTGGAGGAGGTAGAGTCTGAAGACTCAGGGGAAGCCCCACCCATATCCCTGGCAGAGGTCTCTGAGGTAGTTAAAAAGCTCCTCGGTGGCAAGGCACCGGGTGTGGATGAGATTCGCTGCTGAAGGCTTTGGACATTGTTGGGTTGTCTTGGTTGACATGCCTCTTCAGTGCCGTGTGGAGGTCAGGGACAGTACCCGTGGAGTGGCAGACTGGGGTGGTGGTTCCCATATTCAAAAAGGGGGACCAGAGGGTGTGCTCCAATTATCAGGGCATCACATTGCTCAGCCTCCCTGGGAAAGTCTACTCTAGGGTGCTCTAAAGGAAGCTCTGACCGACTATCGATCCAGGAGGAACAATGCGGATTCCGTCCTGGCCGTGGAACAACGGACCAACTCTTTACCCTTGCGGAAGTGCCGAGGGTGGCATGGGAGTTTGACCAGCCAGTCTACATGTGTTTTGTGGACTTGGAGAAGGCTTACGACCGTGTACCCCGGGGCACTCTGTGAGGGGTACTGCGGGAGTATGGGGTATCGGGGCAGTTGCTACAAGCCATCCAGTCCTCGTATAACCAAAGTGAGAGCTGTGTCTGCATTCTTGGCACAAAGTCAAACACGTTTTTGGTGGGTGTCGGACTCCTGTTTGTGATATTCATGGACAGGATCTCAAGGCACAGCCAAGGTGAGGAGTGTGTCTCGTTTTGGGAACCTCAGAATTGCATCTCTGCTCTTCACAGATGATGTGGTTTTGTTTGCTTCATCAGAATGCGCTCCAGCGCGCACTGGGGCAGTTTGCAGCTGAGTGTGAAATGGCTGGGTTGAGAGTCAGCGCCTCCAAGTCTGAGGCCATTGTTCTCTACCGGGGTCTTGTTCACGAGTGATGACAGGATGGAGTGGGAGATTGACAGGCGGATTGGTGCAGCATCAGCAATAATGTGGACGTTGTACCGGACCATTGTGGTGAAGAGGGAGCTGAGCCAGAAGGCAAAGCTCTCAATTTACCAGTCAGTCTTCATTCCAACTTTCACCTATGGTCATGAGCTTTGGGTAGTGACCGAAAGGTTGAGATCGTGGGCTCAGCTTTAGAGATAGGGTGGGGATCTCGGACATCTTGACGGAGCTTGGAGTAGAGCCGCTGCTCCTTCCCGTCGAAAGGAGCCAGTTGAGATGGTTCGTGCATCTGATTAGGATGCCTCCTGGGCACCTTCCATTGGAGGTTTACTGGCATGGCCAACTGGGAGGAGACCCGGGGGTAGACCCAGAACTCACAGGAAGGACTACATGTCCAATATGGCCTGGGAACGCCTTGGGATCCCCCAGGAGGTGCTGGAGGGCATTGCTGGGGAGAGGGACATCTGGAGTGCCCTACTTAGCTTGTTGCCACCACGACCTGACCCCGGAGAAGCGGCTGATGATGAATGAATGAATGAATGAACGAGTGAATGAATATCTATCTATCTATCTATCTATCTATCTATCTATCTATCTATCTATCTATCTATCTATCTATCTATCTATCTATCTATCTATCTATCTATCTATATATATATATAAATACACTGCATTGGAATGAATCTGGTTGTACCTTGGAATTTTACATTTTATTTTTTGTTCTTACCAAAAGAATTACAGCACACTGACTTTTGCTTTGCAATGTGCTTGTAATGTGCTTATGCAATTGCAGTTGTGCTGTGCTGCATAAGTTGTATCCCTAGAATGTCTTCTCATTGTCTGACCAAATGAACCTTGACATTGTTTTTGGGTAAGCCTGAACTAAGTAGATATCTGTGTCCTGTGTGACCCCAGAGATATGATCTCCCCTGGGTCAATGTCTGACTAGTTTTTGACCCTAAATCCCCCCATGACCTGGCTGACCCCAAATCTGGTGTCCTACCCTGCATTTACTGTGAACCTTAGTTGGCAATGACGTGTGCATGTATGTATTGTCTGCGTACATGCATCACTGAGGGCATCTTCATGTATTCAGATCTGTTCATTGCGTGTCAGCTACTTTTGTATGCAGGACATGCTTTTTAATGAAAACATGCATGCACTGCATGCTTGCACATATATACACGTGCAAACACAGACACACACACGCACACACCATACGGTGGTGTCTGCATCCCCACTGTCCATTATAGTGTGTTTCTTCCCTTGCTGTTGTAAAGGGAGAGGAAGTCGATATGTGTTTGCGCTATCTATAGTCATATTGAGGTCTTTATGAAATACAATACATGCATGTGTCTTACAATGTGTGTTAAGGGGGTGATAGTTCATGAGGGTGATCTTGGAGAGGAAAATAATGCAGCAAGGGTCCTGAGCAGGATTCAAACTCAGGATTATGTGATTAGGTCTGAGCATATACGCTTATCTGGTTGTACCACAAAGATGCCTCCCCCACCCCCACCCTGAAATGACACAGAACCACTGAAAGATAATATGACCATTGAAGAACATCGGCTTCATTATCTGATTTCAGCTGTCGTTCAGTCCAGTCACCCTCATTCCTTCTGTGCCCTATAGAAGATCCCTGTTTTCAGGGATGACCTTGCATATGTCTGAGAGGTCAGCCTAGTAATTGTGTCTCCTGCAGTTCTTGGTGCATCCCACAAAGAACCACACAAAATTGAAGACATATAGTGCCTAAAAATGGTGGGAATTATCATATTTTGTTATGCTAACAGAGATAAAAAGATACTGTTGAGGGGGCATCTGTACCCCACTGGCTAATATAATAGCAGAATCACAGTTGGTGTCATGTCACCCATGACAGTCAAGGAGAGCTCATTAAATAGCTAATAGAAGTGCAAGCCTTCAGTCAATGAATGAATTGTTCTGTTCATGGATTCAAATCACTATCCAAATTCTTGCCTATTACTAAGCATCACCTGTACAATGAACACTCCATGGATATTTATCACGGGGTACCTACAGTAGATTTTTCTACCATTTACTAACATAAAGAAGTAGTTGCTTATTTCTTGAAACTTGCATTTTCCACCTGAAATCGTTCATTAACCCCCTTGAAAATGCATTCTCAGTTGTGGAAGTGCAGTATATACAAAGGAGTGCAGTATATACATCAAATCTATGAATAGATTTGGTTATGCAAAAGACGAAGAATGAAACAAAATGCAAAATTATGAAAGAGTGGGTATCTTGATACAGTATGTACATGGTCTCATCAAGTCTGACGGCTCTGATAGGAGGCTATAGATGTAGTAGGAAAATTATAGTAAGAGAAATAAAGATGCCATGTGTGCATTTGCACTTCCCTCTACATGTGGAAAATTAGGTCACAAGGAATGTGCAATCAAGAAATCTTAATGAATAGCATGTTAAAATGTGAGTTTGACGGCTCTCAAATATTGGGAAAATATATTCACAAATCTTCATAGTGATAAATACTTATAACTATAGATTAAAAACTTACAATAGCTACTCAAAATTACTTTTTTACCCATCTTTGTAGCAATTCATTCTCACTTCGATATCCAGGTTCAAGTCAGACATTTCTTGCTGAAGGGATACTTCTGTTTCCAGGGGTTTTTACTACGTGTCCTGCTTACATAGTCTGACAAAATCGTAGGTACCATTTCTTATGTCTGTGTGTGCAGTTGGAAGGTACGTTGAACGGGGAGTTTAGCCTAGCTTAGCTTAACTGCTGGATATCTACCATGATCAATAGCAGCTCAACTCAAAAGAGTGGAAATACACCTTCTCCGAAGCCGAACGTGAACACTTTTGGCCTGTTAGCCTGGTGTTAACAATCTGTCTTAACCAATGTTTTCACAAGTATACGTACATGCAAAATCCTAAAAATTACACTATTGTTAGGAACTATTTTGCCAGCAGCCATACCAACATGTACCCTGGCTCTGCCAAATGATGGAAGCTAAGCAGGTATGGACTTGGCTAGTACTTGGATGGGAGATGTCATGGGAAAATGAGTTGCTGCCGGAAGTGGTGTTGGTGGGCCAGTAGGGGGTCCTAATAAAAACAACAAACATCAACTCTCAATGCCCCAGTGCAGTGACGGGGACACTGTGCTGTAGGAGATGCCGTCCTTCAGATGAGACGTCAAACCAGATCCTGACTCACTGTGGTCATTAAAGATCCCATGGCACTTATCACAAAGAGTAGGGGGTTACCCGGTGTCCTGGCAACATTCCCAACCTGGCTCTCTCCACGTGGCCACCTCATCATCCCCCATGTAATTGGCTCAATGAGTCTTCCCTCTCCACCTCAAGCTGATGTGTGGTGAGCGTTCTAGTGCAAAATGGCTGCCGTGCATCACCCAGGTGGTGCTGCACATTAGTGGTGGTTGAGGTGAGTTACCCCCTTCAATGTGAAGCCTTTTGGGTGTCTAGAAAAGCGCTAAATAAATGTAATGATTATGATTATTAATTTCTTTTCTGTAATACGCATAGCTGTCTTCTTCTGCGGTGGAAGGCCACTGGTATCCATAGCTAAAACAATAATTTTAAGGATTTTACATGTATACTTGTGAAACATTTAAGACGTTTTTTTCAAAGTTGTAAATAGTATTAGAGTAAATAGTATTAACGATAGGTTTTGGTGATGGTGTATTTTCCTTCTTTGGCGAGGAGCCGGGGCGGCACGGTGGCGCAGCAGTTAGTGCTGTCGCCTCACAGCAAGAAGGTTCTGGGTTCGAGCCCCGGGGTAGTCCAACCTTGGGAGTCGTCCCGGGTCGTCCTCTGTGTGTAGGTCAGGTGAATCGTCCGTACTAACTTGTCCCTAGGTATGAATGTGTGTGTGTGTGTGTGTGCGTGTATGTCGGCCCTGTGTGATGGCCTGGCGGCCTGTCCAGGGTGTCTCCCCGCCTGCCGCCCAATGACTGCTGGGATAGGCTCCAGCATCCCCGCCACCCTGAGAGCAGGATAAGCGGTTGGGATAATGGATGGTTGGAGAGGAGCTGCTAATGATCCCGGTAGACATCTAGCAAATGAGCTAAGCTAGGCTAAACTCCCCATTCAATGTACCTTCAAACTGCACGCACAGACGTCATAAGAAGGATTTGTACGAGTTCGTCTGACTCTATGCAAGTAAGATCTATAGGAAAAATCCCGGAAACCAAACTATCCCTTTAATTTGTGCTGTGTGCTTCAAAAAATGTCCTCCAGAGGACATTTTAGTGATCCCAGTGTTTTGTGTCTAAATGCCCCTTTTCCACTGCATGGTACCGACTCGACTCAACTCGACTTTACTGGCTTTGTTTGGTTTTCCATAGGGCAAAAGTTAGGGATAGTACCTGGTAAAAGGTACTTTTTTTGGTACCACCTCCGTTGGGGTTCCAAGTGAGCTTAGCCCATACTAAAAGGTGACATGAAAATACCCATTCCCATGAAAATACCACTGTATATAAATGAATAAATATAAAATATAAATAAATATACATATATTTATGTTTATTTAAATATAAACAAAATCATATAAACTAAATAAATAAATAAAAATATTTAAATTTACATTTAAATAAAATATAAATAAAATGATTAAATAAACTATAACAAATATAAATAAATAAAAATATTTTATATTTGTTTAAATATAAATAAAATCTGACCACTGACTGGTCAGAGAGAAATTGAACAGCTCTGTTTATAACCAGGAAATGCCAAAGTGAGTCTTATGAAACTTGTAGTATAGTTTATTATCTATATATGTAAAAAAAAAAATTTGTCAGGGAACTCTTATTTACACGAATATCGTTCATGTGAAGCACACATTTAGAGTTGGTCTTGTTGATTTTTTTGAAAATAAAACACTGGTGTGGGGCGCTGGTAGACAATGGAGGAAAGTCTAGTCACCACGCCCACAAATGACCAGCGGGGCTTCGCTGTGAGGGGATGCTGTACCAGACAGCATCCGGATGTGGGCCACTTCAGGCAATGATGCGGCACTGATGGTCTTCTTCTGGTCCTGATAAAACGGATGTGAGCCTGAAGTGGCCCACATGTATAACAACAAATATGGGCCAAATATGCCAAATCAAATGTGGGCCTTTTTTGGCAAAGCTGCGGTGCTCTGGGCAACATGTGATCTGGATGTGACCCTGAAGTGGCCCATGTGGTAAATAGTGAATATGGCCCAAATATCACAAAACACATATGGGCTACCTTTGACAAATATGTGGCACATGTGGCATTGCTATGGGCTGGTTCTGGCCCAGATCTGGCAAACAGGAGCGGACTGCCCAAGTGCTGTCATTCTACGCGGTATGTGGGCCGGATGACGTGTTGGATGTGGGACGGGTCCGGGCCACAGCAATTTTGCTATGTGGGATCTGCAGTGGAAAACGAAATCCCAAAAAGTAAAGCGAGTAGAGTTGAATAGAGTAGAGTCGAGTTGAGTTGAGCCAGTACCATGCAGTTGAAAAGGGGCATAAGTCAGTGGCAGCTAGTATGCATCGACACCTTTAGTATACCCTACCAGGCCATCGGGGAGAAGGCTAGAAAGCTTTTTTCCCCCTTCCTTAATGGCCCTATACCCGAAGATGAACATAACCAGAATTTTCGACGGGGAAAAAAGGAGATAAAATGAAGCAAAACTGTGAGAAAAAGAAAGAGAAATGAACACGGATACATAAACACTGAGAGACAGAGGGAGAGAGGAGGATGGAGAGCAAGATAACTGGTGTGTTTTAAGGGTTGATGTGGCGAGTCAGAGATCTATGTTCCCATGCAGAATCTTAATTATTTATCGTCTTTCTCTCGCCCACAGCTGTGTGCGGGTAACTACATGAATGGTACTTACCATCAGCCAAGTATGTGTGTGTCTGTCAGAGATTGAGTGTTTGCACACGGGAGTGTGTATTATGCCATATGTACATTTAATTCGTGGATCAGTTGAGCTTTTCTGAGTGATCTGATTGGTTGATAGGGTTTTTCTGCTGTGATGTGTGTATAAGAGTATATTAGTACCCCCACATGTAAGATTATTATTATTATTATGATTTCTTTCGTGTTACCTGTTTTACATCCTGTAGAGCCAGGTCCGCACTATGGACCTGAGGCACTGTAGGGCAGATGTCACTTGATTGACAGTACTCGTCATAATATGTGGGCTGTTCCGAGCAGGGTGGTCTTCTTGACAGCATGGATGTCGATGTTGCCTGGGATACGGTTGGTAAACTTTTCCATTCCCTTCTTCATCAGTTCTAGAGCTCCGATGACCACTGGTGTTGTTGTGATGATTATTATTATCCCAGCAGTCACTGGGCGGCAGGCAGGGAGACACCCTGGACAGGCCACTCCAGCATCCCCACGACCCTGAGAGCAGGATAAGTGGCTTGGATAATGGATGGATTATTATTGTTGTTGTTGTTTCTTTACATGCGTATCACACCATATAGTCTTTGTCTCAGAGAAGACCTGTGTTGCACTACAGGTCCTGGACTGAATCTGAACCAAGGCCTGGGTCTAACACCGTGTGCATTAACCGGTTTAGCCATCAGGATGCACCCTCTCTCCTTTTAATTGTCTCTCTCCATCTTGCTCACTCTCCTTCCATGAGAACACACACACACTCACACACACACTCACACTCACACTCACACACACACACACACACACACACTAATGCACACCCTGCTTGTATGGGTCTCTCTCCTTATCCTAGTCACGTCCATGGGTCTGGATCATTGTCATCCGGCCAGACTAAAAATAACTGACGCTGCTTGAAAGAACCCCCCCCCCCCATACACACACACACACACCCTCCTTCCCCCTTATGTTTCCCATTTGACGTAGAGACCTGACTGCGAGGGGAGATTATAGCGTCACGACGTACCTTGGTTATGTGTGTGTGTGTGTGTGTGTGTGTGTGTGTGTGTGTGTGTGTGTGTGTGTGTGTGTGTGTGTGTGTGTGTGTGTGTGTGTTTGACCACATGAAAACTGTTAAAGCATAAACAAAGTAGAGGAACAGAGCGAGAGAGACAGAGAGAGAGACAGAGAGAGAAGACAGGGTGAAAGAGAGAGAGGCATAAGGAGGGAGGTAGGACTGTTTCCGTACAGAGCGGGCGAGACTGCGATGGAGCGAGGGAAAGGACCGAGCATGGAAGGAAGGGGAAAGTGGGAGGGAGGGAAAGAGTGAGAGAGAGAGAGAGAGAGAGAGAGAGAGAGAGAGAGAGAGAGAGAGAGAGAGAGAGAGAGAGAGATGGAGTCAATACGTAGAGAAAAAGACAAACAGGGAAACAGCGGAGAGACGGAGACAGAAAAGGAGAGGGAATCAAAATGCCTGTCGCATATAAATCATTCATAGTAAAGTGGTGGAGAAACGAAGACACTGGATTGGCCAGCTATGCTGCAGCCTGAGCACACACACACACACACACACACACACACACACACACACTGGGATGTTGTTATGAATATCTGCCAACACTCTCTCCCTGCCTTATTCACTGTCTCTACCCGGATTTCTCCTCACCCTCCCTCTCCCCTCCACCACCCCCCTGCCGCCGTCCTCCTTTCTTTTTTCGCTCTCCTTTGCTGATAGGATGTGAGGTTTTGTCTTCTCCTCTCAAGCTCCACTACCTGTACTTTCTCTCTTTCACTCACATTTGATCCATCACCTCCCTCTGTCCTCCCTGCCTCTTCTATCGCTTCTCCTCCTCTGTTGTCATCTCACCCTTCCTCCCCTCCTCCAGGCCTCCCCTCCTCCAACCCTCTCCTCCTCCAACCCTCCCCTCCTCCAGTCCTCCCCTCCTCCAGTCTGGTGTGTTCTTTTGTTGGGCTTCTAATTTAAAGCATTTGTTTGAAGTCTGAGGGACGGACTGAAAACGTCTTGACGCGTCTCCGCTCTTCTGTTTACACTTGTTGACAACATGCTCTGTGTGTGTGTGTGTGTGTGTGTGTGTGTGTGTGTGTGTGTGTGTGTGTGTGTGTGTGTGTGTGTGTGTGTGTGTGCGCGCGTGTCAAGTCAATTTTATTTGTATAGCCCAATATCACAAATTACAAATTTGCGTGTGCGTGTGTATGTGTGTGTGTGTGCATGTGTGTGTCTGTGCATGTGTGTGTGTGTGTGTGTGTGTGTGTGTGTGCATGTGTGTGTGCATGTGTGTGTTTTCATGAGAGTATCTGCCCTGAAGCTTCAATCTGACTACCTCATACCTCTGACTGTTTGATAATAAATGTGTGAATTGATCCGTATCCTAAATCCCGGGGCAGATTCTGCATGCACCATCCACGTGCACATACAAAGACCCCCCCCCACACACACACACACAGACACACACTCGGTAAGGACATGATATCCAGACAGATCTTTTAGCATAGTTATGAATGCTTTTCTGCCACAGAAAGCGTTTTATAACAGAGTCGACGTCGTATTTGTTGCCAGGTACAGCAACATCCGGGGGTGTATCTCGGTATGTTGCTGCAAGAGGGAAACATTAACAGTAAAAATAAATGTTCAAAAGAATAGTAAATAACATGTCTATACAAGATAAAGTAAAATAAAAATAAAAGTAAGGTGCAGTATGCACCACATCTAGCTTCTCCTTGGGAACCTCTGGGTGCAAACTGTGCCAATGACACTTTTGTCCACCAGGCAAGTATAGAAATATATATGATAGAAATATGTATGCTAGAACTATGTATAATAGAAATATATGAGAGAAATATATATGATAGAAATGTGTATGATCGAAATATATGATAGAAATGTGTATGATAGAAATATATGATAGAAATATGTATGATAGAAATATATATGATAGAAGATAGAAATATGTATGATAGAAATATATTTGATAGAAATATGTACGATAGACATGTATAATAGAAATATATAATAGAAATATATATAATAGAAATATATATGATAGAAGATAGAAATATGTATGATAGAAATATATGATAGAAATATATATATGATAGAAATATATGATAGAAATATGTATGATAGAAATATATATGAAAGAAATATTTATGACAGAAATATATGTATGATTGAAATATATATGATAGAAATGTGTATGATAGAAATATCTACTACTACTACTTTCGGCTGCTCCCGTTAGGGGGCGCCACAGTGGATCATCCGTTTCCATCTCTTCCTGTCCTCTGCATCTTCCTCTGTCACACCAGCCAGCTGCATGTCCTCCCTCACCACATCCATAAACCTCCTCTTTGGCCTCCCTCTTCTCCTCTTCACTGGCAGCTCCATATTCAGCATCCTTCTCCCAATATACTCAGCATCTCTCCTCCACACATATCCAAGCCATCTCAATCTTGCCTCTCTTGCTTTGTCTCCAACCGTCCAACCTGAGTTGTCCCTCTAATATACTCGTTCCTAATCCTGTCCTTCTTCGTTACTCCCAGTGAAAATCTTATCATCTTCATCTCTGCCACCTCCAGCTCCACCTCCTGTCTTTTCGTCAGTGCCACTGTCTCCAAACCATATAACATAGCTGGTCTCACTACCATCTTGTAAACTTTCCCTTTAACTCTTGCTGGTACCCTTCTGTCGCAAATCACTCCTGACACTCTTCTCCACCCACTCCCCCCTGCCTGCACTCTCTTCTTCACCTCTCTACTGCACTCCCCGTTACTTTGGAGAGTTGACCCCAAGTATTTAAACTCAAATGCCTTCGTCACCTCCACTCCTTGCATCCTGACCATTCCACTGTCCTCTCTCTCATTCACGCATAGGTATTCACCACAGCCATTTCCATCCTTTTCGCAAAATCGACCACCATCTGTCCTTCCACATTTCTCTCCTTGACTCCATACCTTCCCATCACCTCCTCATCACCTCTGTTCCCTTCACCAACATGTCCATTGAAGTCCGCTCCAATCACCACTCTCTCCTCCTTGGGTACCCTCTCCACCATGTCGTCCAACTCACTCCAGAATTCTTCTTTTTCATCGATCTCACACCCAACTTGCGGGGCATATGCGCTGATAACATTCAGCAATACACCTTCAATTTCCAGCTTCATACTCATCACTCTGTCTGACACTCTCTTCACCTCCAGCACGCTCTTGACATACTCTTCCTTCAGAAGACTGAAATATATATGATAGAAAAATGTCTGATAGAAATACATGTATGATCGAAATATATATGATAGAAATGTGTATGATAGAAATACGTGTGATAGAAATATATATGATAGAAATATCCATCCATCCATCCATCCATTATCCAAACCACTTATCCTGCTCTCAGGGTCACGGGGATGCTGGGGCCTATCCCAGCAGTCATATATGATGGAAATGTGTATGATGGAAATATGTATGCTTTTTAAAAGTTTGACTTGGCTGTGATTGATGAAGCTTTTCGAAACACCTTCCCAACACACCATGTATTGAGTACAAGAAGCTGGTGTCAGTCAGTGTTTGTAAAATACAGTATCCACTTTTTAAAGGTATTAGCCCTCCCTCCTCTCCCATGACGCATAACCCACGTCAGAGTGAAACGTAAGACCCCCCCCCCCACCTTGTTTTAGCAGTTGATGATAAAGAACAGATATGACTGAAAATATTACGGGCACATTAGAAGGATGAGGTCATTCTTTCAGTGTTTCACTCTTTCACACTGCTTGTTGCCTTACACACTTTCTACCTTGTGCATGTCTTTTGTGTGTGTGTGTGCGTGCACGTGTGTGTGCATGTGTGTGCGTGTGTGTGTGCAAGTGTGTGCGTGTGTGTGTGCATATGTGTGTGTATGTGTGTATGTGCATGTGTGTCCATGTCCGTGTGTGTGCGTGTGCATGTGTGTGTCCGTGTGTGTACGTGCATGTGTGTGTGTGCATGTGTGTGCAAGTGTGTGCATATGTGCGTGCGCGCAAGTGAGTGAGTCTGAAATATATCTGGCTGTCCTCCCACAGCATTCTTAAGTTTAGCGGAGGTGGGGAATGGAGAGGTCAGTATAGAGGAAGTGAGGAATCTTCTTTTCGCTCTCTCTGTCTGTCTGTCTGTCTGTCTGTCTGTCTGTCTGTCTGTCTGTCTGTCTCTCTCTCTCTCTCTGTCTCTCTCTCTGTCTCTCTCTGTCTCTCTCTCTCTTTCTGTCTCTGGGTAGTCTGTCCTCACACATTTTTTCAAAAATGTTTGATATTCTGGCCACATTTATCGAATGGAAAGGCAATGTTATTTAAAATCAATCAGTCACATCCCGGTGGCGCAGTGGTTAGCACGATCGCTTCACAGCAAGAAGGTCCTGGGTTCGAACCCCGAGGTAGTCCAACCTTGAGGGTCATCCCAGGCCATCCTCTGTGTGGAGTTTGCATGTTCTCCCCATGTCTGTGGTGGGCTTTCTCCAGGTGCTCTGGTTTCCTCCCACAGTCCAAAGACATGCATGTTAGTAGGGGTGTAAGAAAATATCAATATACTCGAGTATCGTGATATTATCTTTTGTGATACTGTATTGATTCTCAAACATGTAAAGGTTGGTGGCAAACATGTTGTGTTGTGCGTAACCCCACAACCGTTAGATAACAGTGTTGTAATCTATCTTCAGCCATTTGACTCTTCCACTCCAACACAACAACATAAACTGAGACAGGAAGTAATATAAGCACAAATAACACAGGCCAGTGAAACCACACTATATCGCCTTTCTTACAGTATCACAATATATCGCCTTTCTTACAGTATCACAATATATCACCTCTCTTACAATATCACAATATATCACCTTTCTTACAGTATCACAATATATCACCTCTCTTACAGTATCACAATATATCACCTTTCTTACAGTATCACAATATATCACCTTTCTTACAGTATCACAATATATCACCTCTCTTACAGTATCACAATATATCACCTTTCTTACAGTAACACAACATATCACCTTTCTTACAGTAACACAACATATCGCCTTTCTTACAGTATCACAATATATCACCTCTCTTACAATATCACAATATATCACCTTTCTTACAGTATCACAATATATCACCTCTCTTACAGTATCACAATATATCACCTTTCTTACAGTAACACAACATATTGCCTTTCTTACAGTATCACAATATATCACCTTTCTTACAGTAACACAACATATCGCCTTTCTTACAGTATCACAACATATCACCTTTCTTACATTATCACAATATGTCACCATATACTGAATTGTACCCAGTGGCGGCTGGTGCTAAAAATCTTTGGGGGGGCGGAATTTACCTTGGCGCAGCTTTAATGTCCACACAGTCACAGAGTTATTAAGAAGGACCATGCAGCCTATAGATTTTATCAGGGTTGGTAGACGGTGGATGATTGACAGTCGAGATGAGGCGTGGTGGTGGGTGTGAACATGATTGACTGCTACCAGAATCGTCCAATCACATTAGATCTAAAACCATTAAAACAAAACCAATTCACTGCCAATAAAAGTGGGAGTGTCTGGGGTGCACAGAACTGTGCCTTCTGGAAAATCTGAAGAAAGCAATCAGAGAGCAGCCTCAGGTCACCTGCTCGCCACAAGTTTGAGGACTTACATAAAGTATCGTTTGGCCAGCGCCCCTCACCCAGGAAGTATATGTATTCAGACAGGAAGTATATGTATTCAGACAGAAATCAACCAAATACCATTTGAACCAGTATTTAATGCTGCTGACAGACGCTCACAGACTGACAACACTTTTATTTCATCATTATTTGCATTATACAAGTACATTATATTTAACACGTTTAAATAGATTTTAATCTCTTGATGTTTGAAGGGGGCAGCACCCCAGCGCCCTGTACTGGCCAGCCGCCACTGATCATAACCCCCCATCGTGATACGTATCATATCGCCAGATTCTTACCAATACACAACCCTAAAAGACAGCATAACTAGATGGAACTGTTGTTTTTTACCATGTAAATGATATAAATTATTCTCAACTAATACAATATTTTGTTATAATGATGGTCTCCAAACAGTTCTATAGACACATATGGTGTCTATAGAACTGTTTAGGTTCAAGTATCAAATTTATGTCATAATCTCTATCAATGATTTCTTCTTCAGTTGTGTGCAAGCCTGTGGCGCAGTGTATATATATATATATATATATATATATATATATATATATATAAGAAATACGGTGAGGCGGTGTGGTCAGGCAGTTTTGCTAGCAGCTATTGATAGCAATATTTCTTCCACAATTTATATGCTGGTTGCCACGCAGTATCGTGTTACTTTATTGATTTTCCGTCCATTGCTGAACTCCCATACATGTTGCGAGGACACACATCGACAGTATATCAGAAAAATAAGGCAGTAGGGAGCATTTATCACACCTATGGTAGAGCACCAATCCTGCAAACAAAGCCTCTTGCTCTGTGCGCGCTTATCGTGATCCAGTCCAGTACTTACAACAGTGAGGCGTCATGTCATCTTTTTTTGGGATTCCCCCCCTCCCCCTTTTCTCCCAATTGTACTCGGCCAATTACCCCACTCTTCTGAACCGTCCCGGTCGCTGCTCCACCCCCTCTGCCGATCTGGGGAGGGCGGCAGACTACGACATGTCTCCTCCCATACATGTGGAGTCGCCAGCCACTTCTTTTCACCTGACAGTGAGGAGTTTCACCAGGGGGACGCAGCACGTGGGAGGATCATGCTGTTCCCCCCAGTTCCCCCTCCCCCCGGACAGGTGTCCCGACCGACTAGAGGAGGCGCTAGTGCAGCGACCAGGACACATACCCACATCCGGCTCCCCACCTACAGACATAGCCAATTGTGTCTGTAGGGACGCCCGACCAAGCTGGAGGTAACACGGGGATTCGAACCAGCGAACCCCGTGTTGGTAGGCAACGGAATAGACCGCTACGCCACCCGGATGCCCCCTCATGCTGTGGTCGTAACTTAATGGGGTATCTACAGTCTGTATTGCTCTTGTGTTCAGTGTTTTTGGTCTATCATTAAACAAGGTATTCGACACTGACTAATTATCGGTAATGGTAATTTGTTCTTCTGTGAAACTCCAAGCAATGAACACATCAGAAAATAACCTCCCTCAGTGATATGTAACATCTCACGCAACCAGAGTTTCAATCCTGACTCCCCATTGCAAATGTATGATTTGATATACTTTATTAATCCCTGTAGGGAAATTATGTGCTGCATGTAACCCATCCTAGCTGTGTAGCTAGGAGCAGTGGGCAGCTGCCGTGCAGCACCCACGGACCAACTCCAGTTGGTCTTGCCATGCCTCGGTCAGGCACACAGACAGGAGTACTGATCCTAACATGTTGGGCTGTGTATTGGTGAGAATCTGGCGATATGACACATATCACAATGCAGGGATACGATTCAATATATGGTGATATATTGTGATACTGTAAGAAAGGTGATATATTGTGATACTGTAAGAAAGGTGACATATTGTGATACTGTAAGAAAGGTGATATATTGTGATACTGTAAGAAAGGTGATATATTGTGATACTGTAAGAAAGGTGATATATTGTGATACTGTAAGAAAGGTGACATATTGTGATACTGTAAGAAAGGTGACATATTGTGATACTGTAAGAAAGGCGATATATTGTGATACTGTAAGAAAGGTGATATATTGTGATACTGTAAGAAAGGTGATATATTGTGATACTGTAAGAAAGGTGATATATTGTCATACTGTAAGAAAGGTGACATATTGTGATATTGTAAGAAAGGTGACATATTGTGATAATGTAAGAAAGGTGATATATTGTGATACTGTAAGAAAGGTGATATATTGTGATACTGTAAGAAAGGTGATATATTGTGATACTGTAAGAAAGGTGACATATTGTGATACTGTAAGAAAGGTGATATATTGTGATACTGTAAGAAAGGTGATATATTGTGATACTGTAAGAAAGGTGACATATTGTGATACTGTAAGAAAGGTGACATATTGTGGTTTCATAGGCCTGTGTTCTTTGTGCTTATGCTACTTCCTGTCTCAGTTTACGTTGTTGGGTTGGAGTGGAAGAGTCAGTTGGCTGAAGATGGATTACAACACTGTTTTCTAGCAGTTGTGGGGTTACACACAACACAGCATGTTTGTCACAAACCTTTATATGTAAACAATTAAAAGTCCATACAGTTACTTTGAGAATCAATACAGTATCACAGAAGATAATATCGCGATACTCGAGTGTATCGATGTTTTCTTACACCCCGACTTTCTTTAGACTTCAGTTTCAAGATTGCAGATATAAGATTTTCTTTCCTTAATTGTTCACTTAAATTAAATTAAATTGATTGCAGTTTATATTTTGCACATGTAGAAGACGTGTTTATGTGACCTGGACAACCGAAGCTCTAACAGGACTTTAAAAGCAAGATGTTTGTCTGTGTAGTTGTTTATGTGTGTGTGTGTGTGTGTGTGTGTGTGTGTGTGTGTGTGTGTGTGTGTGTGTGTATAACTGCAGTGTCTCTCCCTGTGTGTGTGTGTGTATAACTGCAGTGTCTCTCCCTGTGTGTGTGTGTGTGTGTGTGTGTGTGTGTGTGTGTGTACCTGTCCACCTGTTTTCCTTTCTCTCTTTGTCTCTCTTGCTCTTCTTATGTTTTTCACCATTTTTTCTTTCCTACCTTCCCCTCTGTCTTTCCTTTCATGTCTTTTTCCTCTCTCTCTCTCTCTCTCTCCCTTCCTCTCTCCCTCTCTGTTTCTGTCTCTCTGTCTCCCCCCCACTCTCTCTCTCTCTGTCTCTCTGTCTCTCTCTCAGCTCGGCGTTCTGACTCTTGAATAATTCAGTTTCAGTGGCAGGCTTGCTTGGATGTGTGTGCATGCTTATGTCTTTGTAAATGTGTGTTTCTGTATGTGTGTATGTGTATGGGTGTGTGGGGGTGCAGTGACGTCGGGCAGAGCTATTTTGGGGATTTGGATGCAGGGTGTGTGGGTGGAGAGAGAGCGAGAGTGAGAGAGAGAGAGAGAGAGAGAGAGAGAGAGTCAGTGATGGATTGATTTTTTTCCATGCCCGTGTTCTTTAGTCACGTGCTGTGGCTGTTACCAGACAAAACCTGCTGGAAGTGTGCGCTCTACCTGCAGGCTGTGCTGACACACACATGCATGCGCATATGCACGTACTATGCGTGCACGTGCTTGTATTCACGTACTCAGTCAAGCACCCAGCTACAGCTACAGCAGCGAGTAATGGCATATTCAGCACTAATACACTTTACATGGAGACACAGACAGAACCCGGTCTCACCAGTCTGCGTACCAATGACACGATATTAGACTTTGCATGCAGTGCATACGCCAGTCCTTTCCTTTACCTTCTGTGGAGAGCTGATGCATCCAAATACCACGCATCACCTTGAGCGGTCATGACGTCACCAGCAAGGCTCAGTTCACCCAGTTCACCAGAAGCACGGGCATCCACAGCCTGGGTCTGGGTCTGGGTCAGGGTCAGGGTTAGGGTTAATAAAATAACTAAAATACTACCGTTAATACCATGATTTAATGACAGAAAAGATTGTTTCCCCTGCTTACCTGCTTGTGGATGCCCGTGCTTCTGGTGAACTGGGTGAACTGAGCCGCGCTGGTGACGTCATGACCGTTCAAGGTGATGCGTGGTATTTGGACGCATCAGCTCCCCACAGAAGTTCATGGAAAGGACTGGCGTATGCACCGCATGCAAAGTGTAATATCGTGTTATTTGTACACAGACTGGTGAGACCGGGCTCCTACTTCTATCCTACTTTGGCACCATCCTTCAGTGTTGCCAAACATATTGAGGCACCTACAGGTTCTTGTAGTCCGACCCATATGGCCTCGCTCACTCTTGAGTGTCAGTCAGTAAGTAGCCTGTGTAGCTATCGTCAAGCCAAATGATCAGTGTGCATTATATTGTGAAGCTGGTGCGTTGTTTGGTAGTTTGGCTTGACTATAACTACATGGGCTACTTACTGGCTGACACTAGAGTGAGCGAGGCCACATGGGTCAGACTGCAAGAACCTGTAGGTGCCTCCATATGTTTGGCAACAATGAAGGATGGTGCCAAAGTAGGATAGAGTCATGTGTTTTGTAGTTGTTCTTAAAGCTGCAGTTTTGGTTTTAGTTGTCCATATTTGTGGCTCAACTGGCCCCAGTTTTGGCCCCTGTGCAGAAGACAGCAGTTTTAATCACTCAGGTTTAACGCTTGCATTAATATACTAGATGCGCTGGTGGACCTCAGGCTACATCTGTATTTTGGGAACAAATTAGACTGTACTGCAGTCTCTCAGTTTCATATTATTCTCAGTCCTAAAGGAAAATGTTCTTCTGTTGAAGATAAATTCAGCTGCCGAACGAATCTGAGAGAGTCACTGGATCAGTTTAATGTCTCTCATCTAAAGTGTGATGTCTTGCCTTTTGGCCAAATAAGAGCTGCTCTCACTAAAATCATTATGGAGATTTGTTTTTCTTTTTCCACCTATCCTGAGAGGTATTCTGACAAAAATTTAAAAAAAGGTCAAATTTTTCAACAAAAGTATTTCTCAGATTTCTAGGTAAACTTTAGTGGCTAGCATTTCTTTCAAAACAGATCTATGTGTAGATGATTGAACACTTGGACACCTGGACCTGCACATACTTGCAATGTTTTCTGTATTTTACCCTTGAACACACAATATACGGTTTTAAGGTTTGGAAATTTCAAGGTGTGTTTTCAGATTTCTCACCACTTTTGAGAAAAGCAAGACACCATTTTGAACCATTTCATAAGCAAAATTGGCTGTAAATGATTTATGTTGCTGCAGGCATAAGTCCAAAGGAAGAATTGCAGTGTGATAAGGCCTATGGTTTCATAGGCCTGTGTTCTTTGTGCTTATGCTACTTCCTGTCTCAGTTTATACTGAGACAGGACACAGTTTATACTGTGTTTGCCGTGTTTGTCTGTGTCTGTCTTGCACTGTTTGGTGAAGCCACAGCCCCCATTTCATTTTTAACATGTGCCTGCACATTGTTTTTAATGACAATAAAATTGAATTGAATTAAATTGAATTTACGTTGTTGGGTTGGAGTGGAAGAGTCAAATGGCTGAAGATAGATTACAACACTTATCTAGTGGTCGTGGGGTTACACACAACACAACATGTTTTTCATAAACCTTTATATGTAAACAATTAAAAATTGATAGTGGTTTTGAGAATCAATACAATATCACAAAAGATAATATCGCGATACTCGAGTATATCGATATTTTCTTACACCCCTAATAAAAATATATATGATTTTTTTAAAGAATTTACTCGAATCTCTGGATTTTATATATATATAAAACGTTTTCTTTTTACAGTGGAACAGTGTGTGATGCAGTTGGATGTAGGAGGCAGAGAGAAATAGATGTATTGACACTGATTTTCTGTGTGTTGCGCACTGAGTGTGCGACACATGAAACGGGCCTGTACTGCAATGTACTAAAACTTTTTTCCTGTATATATATATGTATATATATATATATATATGTGTGTGTGTTTGTGTGTATATATATATATATATATATATATAAAATTTATTTATTTTTAAAGAATTTACTTGAATCACTGGATTTTATATATATATATGTGTGTTTGTGTAGCGTTTTTTTTCTGAAACCGTCAATGGTGTTGTTATAAGTGCTCAACTATTGAGGAGCGGAATATCAACACAGATACAGGGGGGAAAAAACGTTTTAATACATTGCAGTGGACACGATGCCTTAACACGGCATTTGCAGTTGGAGGTGCTTGGTTGTGATGAGGGGGTCTGTGTTAAAACTTTTTTTTCCTGTATCTGTGTTGATATGTATATATGTATATATATGTATATATATATATATATATATATATATACACACACACACACACACACACACACACACACACACACACATACATACGTATATATATATGGGATGATGCTTTCTAGAAAGTGAATTTGCCCAGGATTAGAATTAATAGGCCTATACTATCCATGGCTCTCAGGCAAGCTTGGTTTTATTAATAGCGAGGCTGGCTCCCTACCAAAGGGTAGCATCTGGTCCGAGCTGCATTGGCAGACTAGTGAAGTGTAGTAGAGGGAAGGCAATTTGTATGTGTGCATATTTAGGGATGCAAGTGCATGTTTTTATGTGTGTGTGTGTGTGTGGGGGGGGTCTTTTTCAGGTGTACAACACTATCTTGTAATGTTTCTGTGCCACATTTTTAATAACGTTTGCTCATACATTCCCATAATGATGCAGAAATGTTTGATGAATCACCACTACGGAGTGCAAGGAAGACTGCATTGTGTGTGTGTGTGTTGTACTACGGACCTACTTTCGGCCAAGCCTACTCACTGCTCAGGAGATAATGTTGCACACACCCTTCTCTTTCCCTCTTCTCACCTCAGCTCTTTAGAGGTCTGATCATACGGCTTAGAATATGATAACACATATGCAGTGATGTTACCCAATGGCAATTCATCTAGTTCAGCTAAATTTCAGTCACAATTCATTAAGATAAACATTGTTTCATACACCCAGTTTTCACCGAAGTGCCAAAAAACCTTTTTAAATGGAGTCCGCTTGGAGTACGCGTTTTGCACATGCGCAGTAGACCGGCGTTACGTATTTCCGGGCAAAATGGCGACGTACATGCAATGCATACGCACACGTACAATCTGTCTCTCAAATACTTCCATTTCTGTCGGCACACACCTTCTTCTTTCCCCAAAGTCTTGGCAATTTCCTCCCATGATTTGTTGCACATCCGGTTATCTTTGTAGTGTTTTAATGACGAATTATAAAGATGAAGGTAACGACGGACCTCTGCACACAGCCTCTCTTCA
Organism: Lampris incognitus; assembly: GCF_029633865.1. Lineage (NCBI taxonomy): Eukaryota > Metazoa > Chordata > Actinopteri > Lampriformes > Lampridae > Lampris > Lampris incognitus. Next base: position 58,148,229 of record NC_079220.1, read on the forward strand.
AGCTCGTCGTCTAGTGTTGTTTACCAGCGCATGCGCAGTTGCGCCATTGTCCGCGCGCGGACCCTACGCGTATGGGGGCGCGCAAGATGGCGACCAGAGTTTTATTGCGACATTTAGGGGTTACCATTGTTTTGTGTATAGCTTTGGTCATGGAAATTGTTCTCACATAATGTACGTACCGTCGTTAAGTGACATTATTTGTTTTCTCGAAGTAATTATACCGCAGAACGAAGTTTAGTCTGCTGCTAACTCCCGCTTGTCAACTGACTGGCTCGCTAGCTAACCGTTATGAAAGGAATGTCCGGCGGTGGCTCTGCTATGAAGCGGAATTCCTCCAGACCGGAAAACTAGCGACTGGCTTTTGTCTCAGAACTTTCTGAGGGCGGGATGAACACGGTCGGTAGTGACCACTCATACCCACGGCCTAAAAGCCCACGACCGGCTCCTTCACCTGCTCCTGGCTCATTACAAAGTCCCGAAATGAAGAAAACCAAAACTGAACCGACGCTGCTCGAGCTACAGAACAACATAGTGAGTATCTTAACGAAGGTGAATGAGAGGTCAGACGATAAGTTTATGTACGTTTATTGTAATGTCTTGTATGTTTATTCTTTGTCATTAAAGACATTTTCATTCACACACACGCAAAAAAATCTGTTAGCTGGCGTTTTCCCGAAACAGCCGTATCAAAACGAGCAAGAACCAGACCAAGAATACAAAACTTGAAGTTGATCAGCCTCTAACTCGAGAATTACAGGATATTGGAGAATGGTTAACTGGTATCGTTTAAATGAACAGAAGTCTAATTGCTGGCTAGCTAGTGCTACAAGCTACCATCCTGTTTGTAGCTGCTGCGGCTAACACCAGTTCCTAAGGTAACGCAAATGCCTGGCAGTTTCGCTCGTCAAAGTGACAGGATCCTATAGTGTTACAGATTCACAAAAACAGGAATTAATAATTTTAGAGATTGGGACACCTCTTAAGAGATGTTCCAACCTTCTTCATAGATGGAGGCAAGATAAAATATGCAAATTAAATGTGTTCAGTAAAAAATGAGAGGTCTGTCTTGTTATTGATCCAAAAATGCTTTTGAATTTCATTAGTTACAGTAACAGTCCTCAATTGTGTAGAAATACCTATAAAAAAATCCATATTAGCTATAATAGTTTGAGTGAAGGAAGAGCATTTAGATATTCATGATAAAAGTCCACCCTGTGATGGCCTGGCGGCCTGTCCAGGGTGTCTCCCCGCCTGCCACCCAATGATTGCTGGGATAGGCTCCAGCATCCCCGCGACCCTGACAGCAGGATAAGCGATTTGGATTATGGATGGATATACAAAGGAATTGAATCGAGTGCAACTGGACTTGGTATATATCCGTGAAGACGTTTCGCCTCTCATCCAAGAGGCTTCATCAGTTCGTGCCTTTCTGACTAGACCAAGCTAGTCTGACTGGCTGCTGATGAAACTCAGATATTTATCCTCTTTGGAGTCGTTGTCAGAGCTATTGATGTCCATGGCTCTTTGTGTTGCGATGTTAAGCAACGCCCATTGTTATCAGAGCTATTGATGTCCATGGCTCTTTGTGTTGCGATGTTAAGCCACGCCCGTCGTTATCCGACTCTTTGTGATCCGATGTTATGCAGCGACGGTCGTTGGGGGTGTTAGTTTCGACTTTGTTAGTGCTCCATTCAGTGGTCATGAGTCGTTGGAGCCGTTAGTGACCGACTGTTGTTCTTGGAGGCTAAGCTTCTTCTTCTTCGTTGCCTTGCCCTTTGGTGAATAAATTTCATTTCTTTTGGTTTACAGAGTGCCTCAGTTTTCAGTCATTTTTCTTGTCCTGAGGAGTTTGGCCTTCTGTGTTGGGCCATCCGTTTGTGTAGTGGTTGTTTGGTTTCTCCTATGTATAGGTCAGTGCAATCCTCATTGCACTGTACAGCGTACACCAGATTGCTTTTTTGGGTGTGTGGTACACGGTCTTTGGGATGAACCAGTCTTTGTCAGAGTGTGTTGCTGGGTTTGAAGTATACCGTGATGCGGTGTGTGTTAAAAATTCTCCTGAGTTTCTCGGAGACCCCAGAAACATACGGGATGACTATGTTATTCCTTCTGTTCCTTTTCTCCTCGTCGCTCACCTGGTTGGTCTTTTTGGAATGTGTTGCAGTTTTCACAAAGGTCCAACTGGGGTAGCCACAGGTTTTTAAAGCTCCCTTCAGGTGTTTGTGTTCTTCCCGTTGGGCCTGAGTGCTGCTGGGCACATTGTCAGCTCTGTGTTGCAGAGTTCTGATGACGCTCAGTTTGTGTTCCAGAGGGTGGTGTGAGTCGAAAAGTAGATATTGGTCTGTGTGTGTAGGTTTCCTGTAAACCCCAATGTGGAGGCTCCTGTCTTCCCCAATGTGGACGTCACAGTCCACAAGAAGGGCAAACTGTTGTTCTTTATGTCTTCCCTTGTGAACTTAATGTTCTTGTCCACTGAGTTGATGTGTTTGGTAAACGCGTGAACCTCTTGTGTTTGGATTTTGACCCATGTGTCGTCCACATATCTGAACCAGTGGGTCGGAGGTGTTCCTCTGAAGGAGTTCAGGGCCCTGTGTTCTACCTCTTCCATATATAAGTTGGCCACAATGGGAGATACTGGTGAGCCCATCGCACAGCTGTGTTTCTGTCTGTGAAACTGGCCCCTGAATTGGAAATATGTAGTGTTCAGGCAAAGGTCCAGTAGTTGGCAAATCTGGTCTGGGCTGAGGTTGGTCCTATCGTGGAGGGTGTCGTCCTTTAGCAAACGTTGCCTCACAGTTTCTAAAGCCTCCATGGTTGGGATGCAAGTGAATAACGAGGTCACGTCGTAGGATACCATGGTTTAATTTGGTTCCAGTTTTACGCCTTGGACCTTGTTCACAAAGTCAATGGAGTTTTGGATATGATGAGGTGTTTCGCCCACTAAAGGGGTCAAGAATTTGGCTATATGTTTGGCAATGTTGTACGTGACCGAGTTTATGCTGCTGACGATGGGCCTGAGGGGGGTTCCATCTTTATGCATCTTAGGGAGTCCATATATGCATGGAATGTTATCTTGTGGGTAGAGACGGTGGTATTGTATCCGATCAATGGTTCCTCCTTTCTGTAGTTTCTGTAGAAGGCCAAACTCCTCAGAACAAGACTCAGCAGTTTATCTACACCTAAAGGAGAAGACACACTCCTTCGAGGACAGCAACGTACACATTTTGGACAGGAGAGATAGATGGTTTGAAAGAGGGGTGAAGGAAGCCATCCTTTAGGTGTAGATAAACTGCTGATTCTTGTCCTGAACACAAACACCTGAGGGGAGCTTTAAAAACCTGCGGCTACCCCAGTTGGACCTTTGTGAAAACTGCAACACGTTCCAAAAAGACCAACCGGGGTGAGCGACGAGGAGAAAAGGAACAGAAGGAATAACATAGTCATCCCGTATGTTTCTGGGGTCTCCGAGAAACTCAGGAGAATTTTTAACACACACCGCATCACGGTATACTTCAAACCCAGCAACACACTCCCACAAAGACTGGTTCATCCCAAAGACCGTGTACCACACACCCGGAAAAGCAATCTGGTGTATGCTGTACAATGCAATGAGGACTGCACTGACCTATACATAGGAGAAACCAAACAACCACTACACAAACGGATGGCCCAACACAGAAGGCCAAACTCCTCAGGAGTCTATCTACACCTAAAGGAGAAGACACACTCCTTCGAGGACAGCAATGTACACATTTTGGACAGAGAAGATAGATGTTTTGAAAGAGGGGTGAAGGAAGCCATCTATGCGAAACTGGAAAAACCCTACCTCAACAGAGGAGGAGGTCTGTGACACCACCTATCTCCCACTTAGTTCGTGCCTTTCTGACTAGGCTAAGCTTCTTGAGTCTCCTGGGTAGAGGTGAAAGGACGGCATTGTGAGGAAGCCTCTTGGATGAGAGGCAAAACGTCTTCACGGATATATACCAAGTCCGGTTGCACTCGATTCAATTCCTTTGGATAACCATGACCTGGATGAATGAGAACATTCACAGACGTTATGGATGGATGGATGGATGGTGTTAACTTTGTTTCCCTCAGAATTTCCATTGGAATAAGTCAGCAAAACTTTGCACAAAAAGAGACAAAGTGAGTGATTTCTCAACGAAACTAAACATCGCTTGTCCTGTTCACTGTCGGAACAAAACTGGTTAGGCCAGATTAAAAGGGCCAAAAGCGATTTAAAAAAAAAAAATTGCTCGCTTACATTGCGTCAGTTAGGATGGGTTGTAATAGCTTCTAGTGGTAGCTTGCAAGCGATGTTACAGCGTCACTATTCCGTCTCTATCGTATAACTACATCTAAAAATTCAGCCAATTAAATACCATCTGACTTTCCTATGTAACCAAGGTACTCATAAGCCTCAGTTTTTGATAAGGCGAGAAATCGGGAGGCATTTTGCTTATGAGGCCAGAGTGAAAAATGTACATTTCTAATATATCCATGACCCACTGTATTATTCTTAGGCCAAATCGCCATTTAGCAGTACCAATTGTAGAAAAAGCCTTTTCACCTGACCCTACCTTTAATATTCATTATGTTTGGATTAAAACGTTTTCAGTGTAATGGGCGTCAGAGTTTCAGAATGGATCTTTGCAGCTTTTCATGCTGGGATTTCTAACAGTGTTTTAACTGGGGAAAGATTTGAATCTCTGACAATGAAAGCTAGTAAAAACAACCAAAAAAAAAAGAAGAAGAAGAAGAAAAGCCCTGGTGGGAACTTACAGAGGGTCAGCCAATCGCATGTACTTCAACAAAATGTCACTAACTCAAACTACATGTTTCCAATTGTCTGATGTCGCACCAGTCACAAGAAAAACATGAATGGCGCAATGCAAATTCAAATTTGTTCATCCAAATTATTTTAGATTATTTCATTTATCGTTTGGGTAACATATTTACATTGGGGGCTTCACAGTGAAGAGAACTGTTGGTTAATGTAGCTAACATTGAATTGATTGGGATACCAGCTTTCTCTCTCTCTCTCCCTCTCACTCTCTCTCTCTCTCTTCTCTCTCTCTCTCTCTCTCTCTCCTCTCTCTCTCTCTCTCTCTCTCTCTCTTCTCTCTCTCTCTCTCTCTCTCTCACCCTTTGTCATTGCCTGACAGCGTTGCTACGATAGGACTGACAGTGGCAGGTGTATGATGAAAAATGACAACATCCATGGCTAATTCTCCGCCGGCAAAAAACAGACGAGACTCCAAAAATAAAAGAGGGGATGGGAGAATTAATACCTACCACTGGAGAGCATGAGCAAACTGCATCTGCTTCCAGGTTTTTTTGTTTTTGTCACAGGAATCTGTGAAATGTATAATCATGATAATAATAATAGTAGTAGTAATAATGATGATAATAATAATAATAACAATAATAATAATAGGCTATTGATATAACGTTAATATTGTCAACACATACTCTTCCTGTCAAAGTTTATTTGTGGGCCAGCAGCCAAAAAAAAAGCCGGACCAAGAAAAGTAAATGAGCTTCAAAAGATCGTCAGTAATTATATGAGAATAAACTGTCTTTGTGGACGCAGGCAACCCTCTGTCAACTCAGCGTCTGCCACTGTAGATACAATTCCCAAACAATGAATGAAATAGTCATGAATGAATACATTTTATTTATTTTTATTTAACCAGGAGGATCCTGTTGAGATTACAAACCTCTCTTTCAGGGGGGACCTGGCCAAGATAGGCAGCAGCAATGAGAAAGCAGTTACAAAATCACACAGTTACAAAATTACACATTTGAAAAACACAAACAAAAGACAAAAAAAAAAATAGAAAAAAAGTAAATAACAAGCATATTATAAAAAACTAGTACATGTGAAATCAGCTTCAAGTACTCTCGATTTTGATTTAAAACGGCTCAGTGAGATTAACTCTTATGTTTCCAGTCATTCTGCAACATATTCCATTCCAAGTTAAAGGTGCAGAATGAACAAAAGCCTTTTTAATAAATAATCTGGATGACTATTTTTTTTTTTTTACTCACAAGTTTGTATCGTGCCCATAGGCGGAGTTTAACTTTTTTGGGGGGGGGGGGGGTTAGGCAACAAAACGAAAAACACACTTTTTATAGACCGTTCAGTATGCAACAATATGCACCAGGCTGCAAATGATAATGAATAAGCAAAAACTGATTGCTTACCGTCACACCATAAAACATTGATAGCATTTGTGCTCGTATCATAATCTTGTAATACACGTCTGTGAAACTGCTGAGTGGATGTACAGTGGGTCGGCAGCTGAAATCCAGCGCGGGCCTTGTGATAGCTGAAAGGCAGCGGTCCTTTATGCCTTTTTCCTACCTTTTTTATTCGTACTTGTGTCTGAATTTGTATAAACTTGATGGTACATGTTTGGTGGCCCACACTGGTTAATGGAGTCATTCCTGTTACATTGTGGTTTGTCACTTGGCCTAACAGTATACCAGCCTTTTACGCATTTGTGTTGTGCAGTCATTATGAATCGGCTGTGTTTGAAGGATACAGTATAGGTTTTCAATCATAGTTATATGATTTCAATCGGGCCTTGGTATGTAGTCATTCAGTAATGTTAAAGACATACCTAAATCATATCACCATCATTGGCGGCACGGTGGCGCAGTGGTTAGTGCTGTCGCCTCACAGCAAGAAGGCCCTGGGTTCGAACCCCAGGGTTGTACAACCTTGGGGGTCATCCCAGGTTGTCCTCTGTGTGGAGTTTGCATGTTCTCCCCATGTCTGGTGGGATTTCTCCAGGTGCTCCAGTTTCCCCCATCATCAAAAAGACATGCATGTTAGGGTTAGTACTCCTGTCTGTGCCCCTGACTGTGGCAATGGAAAGAAGTGACTGCAGTTGGTCCCTGGGTGCTGCACGGTGGCTGCCCACTGCTCCTAGCTACACTGCTAGGATGGGTTAAATGCAGAGTGTAATTTCCTAACAGGGATCAATAGAGTATATCAAAAACAAAAACAAAAAAAAAAGATTACATCATTTCAGTCATTACAACTGCACCATTGTTACGACACTCCAGTGTAACACCATTAAACACTGGTTGTTAATACGTGAATAAGTGCACAAGTATTCTTTCTGATAGGCGGTTCTGGTAATGCTCAGATATGTTAGGCTGGGCTACTTGTGAGCTGGTTTGTTAAAAACTCAAGCATCAAGTATGCTGCAGGCCCAGGGACAGATATTCTGTTGAGTGTTGGAGTCTGAAAATCATTAATTTGTAATTATTCCCTATAGATTTTTGCTAGTGGTGCATTAATATCAAAACGGTGTTTTTTGCAGAATAAGGTTTTTCTGTTTGTGAAGATGTGAAGTCTGACCAATGGAAACACATTTAGTT
>NC_079220.1:58155820-58168320 GCF_029633865.1 Lampris incognitus
AATAAGTGGAAGAGCATCCAGGTAGTGTAGCGGTCTATTCCGTTGCCTACCAACACAGAGATCGCTGGTTTGAATCCCTGTGTTACCTGCGGCTTGGTCAGGTGTCCCTACAGACACAATTGGCTGTGTCTATGGGTGGGAAGCCTGATGTGGGCATGTGTCCTTGTCGCTGCACTAGTGCCTCCTCTGGTCAGTCGGGGTGCCTGTTCAGGGGGAGGGTGAACTGGAGGGAATAGCGTGATCCTCCCACGCATTACGTCCAGCTGGTGAAACTCCTCACTGTCAGTTGAAAAGAAGCGGCTGGTGACTCCACATGTATGGGAGGAGACATGTGGTAGCCTGCAGCCCTCCCCGGATCAGCAGAGGGGGTGGAGCAGCGACCAGGACGGCTCGGAAGAGAAGGGTAATTGGCCAAGTACAACTGGGGGAAAAAAGTGGAAGAGACTGTGACAAGAGGAGGATCGACTAAGGAAGCAGATAGGGAAGTAGACAGGGAAGCTTTTACTTGAGACCGTAAACAAGGAAAGGAGAAAAGAAAACAGTGACGTACGTAGAAGGAGAGAAGAAATTGTACTGTAGCAACTTGTTCTGCAGCAGCAGTTGATCAGTCACTCAGCAGTCTTCTCTCTCTCTCCCTCTCGCTCTCTCTCCCTCTGTCTCTCTCTCTCGCTCGCTCTCCCTCTGTCTCTCTCTGTCTCTCTGTCTCTCTCCCTCTCTCTCTCTCTCTCTCTCTCTCGCTCTCTGTATGTCTGTGTCTCGCTCTCTCTCTCTTGCTCTCTGTCTCTGCCTCTCTGTCTCTCTCGCTCTCTCTCTCTTTGTGTCTCTCTCTGTGTCTCTCTGTCTCTCTCTCTATCACCATCTCATCTGTTTTTCACACTTGCTTACTCTGTATCTCTCTCCCTTTGACTACCTTCTCCTCCCTGTCTTGCTCCTCTCTCTCACTATCTGTCTGTCTGCGTCCCCATTTCTTTTTTACACTAACACACACGTGTTGAGTGTTGATGCTTAGTTGTCTATATGCATACTACATTACCACGGTCTTCCACACAAAATGTGTTGCATCTGCTTTTCACTTTGCCCAGCATGTGTTGACCAACAGACATGCAGGAAACTGACCATATAGTCACAGACAGTTTAGTACGCACACATGCACATACACACTCACACACACATACAGGACACACAGAGGCACATATGCAGAAACAACACACTCCATGCACACTCACATGCTCAAGCCATACATAAACCATGGCCACACATTGATCAGGTATTGGTACACACTAGGGCTTGCACAGAAAAGTCGACGCGTACCGGGAGACGTCGACGAGTCGTCAACCACTTTTTTTTTTTTCCTGTTCATACATTCTTATTCATACATTCTTCCTTGTTAATACTTTCTTAGAATTGTCTACAATTTCCCCCCCCAATTTGGTAGCCAATTGAACACCTATGAAATCTCCGACCCCCCCACCCTCGGAGCGACGAGCCAATTTGTCGCTCCTATGTCCAGCCATGAGTCATTGACCACATGATCACACAGCATTATTTTTTTCCACAATCACTGCAAATGCGGTGGCCGGTGGGGGGAAAAATTAAGCGATTTGACATTGACACACACACACTAGAGATCTTGTCAATACAAGTTGCTCATTTTTGGACAGCCCATTCTGTCTGTGTTTTTTGCGTGCGTGTGTATGTGATGACGTCATCAACGACGCGTCGACGTTACCTCGACTTTATTGATAGAAACGTCGACTTGAAAAAATCAGAAGTCATGCAACCCCTAGTACACACAAATAGGGACTCACAAACAGAGACACACATGTGCGATGACAAAAACAGCACAAACACTCACAGGGTAAATGCAAGTACATACAGATTCATACACATGCATGTGCACACACATAAATAAGCACACACAACAAATACACATGCACACACACACATACACGCGCACACACAGCTTTTCTTTGCTGTGCTCTGTGTGAATGGCGGCTTGGCTTTATTGCAGTGCAGCTCATTGAAGTTGAAAGGCTAGTGGCCCTTCTCCTCACCTGTGGCCCAGTGCTTTGATAACACACTGACCAGGACAAACACACACACACACACCATTTCTCCTCTCTGTGGTGACATATAAACACACAGACATATATATGCATGACCTACGCCTACAAACACACACACACACACACACACACACACACACACACACACACACATACACACACATATTTCCACTTCAACATAGACCCCACTAATTCCTAGTGCACTTGTGGATGCTCTCTTTAAAGGCTTACAGAGAAATATACTAGTGAACATGACTGACTAGATTGGCTCGTTACTTGTGGCACGGGATTGGGATATATGTCATTGTCGATGTTTTTTGTGTATCTTGCCAGAATTATGTGCATGCTCATGTACATGCGTGTCCTTTTTTACTGACATGCTGACTTATCTGATGACAGTGCCCATCCATTAGGCCAAAGTATGCCAACATCCACTTCCACATGTGCTTTGATGTGGCCACTTCAGTACACATCTACTTAAATATCTACTTAAACATCTATACACACATCAACACAGGATTGCTGCCGACATTAACCAGCCACCATGCTGCCACCATGCTGGATTTGACAGTATTGCGACTATCCAGTAAGGACTTGACATGCACTGGGGTTGCCAGTTACGCTTGAAATATTTGAAATCTTCACAAAGTTAGATCAGTGTGGAGGATCTGAATAGTGGATAAAAGTCATTACAGTTTTCAGGGGATATCCAGGTAGTGTAGCAGTCTATTCCATAGCCTACCGACATGGGGATCGCCGGTTCGAATCCCGGTGTTCCCTCTGGCTTGGTCAGGCGTCCCTACAGACACAATTGGCCATGTCTGCGGGTGGGAAGCTGGATGTGGGTATGTGTCCTGGTCGCTGCACTAGCGTCTCCCCTGGTCGGTTGGGGTGCCTGTTCGGGGGGGAGGGGGAACTGGGGGGATTGCGTGATCCTCCCACGCGCTATGTCCCGCCGGCGAAACTCCTCGCTGTCAGGTGAAAAGAAGCGGCTGGCAACTCCGCATGTATGGGAGGAGGATGTGGTAGTCTGCAGCCCTTCCCGGATCGGCAGAGGGCATGGAGCAACAACCGGGACGGCTCGGAAGAGTGGGGTAATTGGCCAAGTACAATTGGGGAGAAAAAGGGGGAAAAAATCATTACAGTTTTCATTATAATTTCCAAATAAATGTGAAAAGATAAATGACAGCAGTGTTTTTCTAATCAGAAGCCATTGAGGCATAGCATATCTAGCTGGCTATGTTTCAGACAAGCTTACAATGCATGGACTCATTATTTACATACATATAGGAGAAATGCGTTATGGTATAACTTCATAATGCTGCTTTAAAATCTAGAACAAAGTGCCCAGTTAACCAGGCACAGAACTTACTTGAAATGAAAGGTTTGCCATATTAATAATAATAATCATTACATTTATATGGCACTTTTCTAGACACTCAAAGTGCTTCAGCTGTATTTAGAATACATGAAAGATTGCCAACAGCTTGATGTGAGCGCTATGAATAGATCAGGAATGTAATAATGTACAAACGCTAATGACTGAGTTGCATCTAAGATGATGATGTCTGCACTAGAAAGGTACTTATGCATGATAATTAATATCAAGCTGACAAATGATGCCCACTTCATTTACACTCGGGATGCTGTTGCATTACGCAGGTAGCTCTGGAGTTGCGTCAAAGTCAGTGATGCAGTTTGCATATATTTTCCAAAACCTGATGTATTAAAATACATCTACAGACTACTATGTTCTGTGCTAGGGCCAATTATGTCATACTTTTGATTAGAAACAGAAAGAAAACAAGAAAATAAAAACAGTAAAGTGGTCTAGACCATGCGGTGCTGATGCTGTGACAGTGGTTTGTAGTGGGCCTTGGTTTTCACATACATGCTACATGTATTGCATCTCTGTGAGTGCCCAGCTGTGTCTTTTGGACAAAAAATGACAGCGGGACCTTGTTCTGCTCCACCTGTATTAAAATAGCCTACTCATGACTCTTTGACATGAAAATTGGCATTTTTCATTCATTCATTCATCATCAGCCGCTTCTCTGGGGTCGTGTCGCAATGGCAGCAAGCTAAGTAGGGCACTCCAGACGTCCTCTCCCCAGCAACGCCCTCCAGCTCCTCTTGGGGGATCCGCAGGCGTTCCCAGGCCAGATTGGACATGTAGTCCCTCCAGCGAGTTCTGGGTCTACCCCGGGGTCTCCTCCCAGTTGGACGTACCTGGTAAACCTCCAAAGGAAGGTGCCCAGGAGGCATCCTAATCAGATGCCCGAACCACCTCAACTGGCTCCTTTCGACGCAAAGGAGCAGCGGCTCTACTCCGAGCTCCCTCTGGATGTCCGAGCTCCTCACCCTATCTCTAAGGCTGAGCCCAGACACCCTACAGAGGAAACTCATTTCAGCCACTTGTATCCGCAATCTCACCCCTTCGGTCACCACCCAAAGCTCATGACCATGCATTTTGACTCGTTAAAATTCAATTTCTGTTATCAGCAATTTAATTTCGGATGCTGCGTTAATATACCTACTCCCATTGAAATTAATGGAAGAAAAATGTGTTTATGACTATTTGAAAATAGATTTTCAGATATTTAGATTTGAATATCAACTAAATATTGGAATATTTTGTAATGCCAGTTGAATTTCTGAAATCAACAATTGAATACTGGATATCAATACTAAGTATTCAAAATTGATTTTCCGTCATCGAAACGGGTATTTTAACTAGATAACATTGCATTAGAACCAGTTGCAATTTGACATGCAATGTGCAATGAATTTTTTTTGATCCCCCCCCCCTTTTCCCCCCCAATTGTATCTGGCCAATTACCCCACTCTTCCGAGCCATCCCGGTCTCTGCTCCACCCCTCTGCCGACCTGGCGAGGGCTGTGAACTACCACGTCTCCTCCAATACATTTGGAGTCACCAGCCGCTTCTTATCACCTGACAGTGAGGCGTTTCGCCAGGGGGACATAGCGTGTGGGAGGATCACGCTATTCCCCCCCAGTTCCCCCTCACCCCTGAACAGGTGCCTTGATCGACCAGAGGAGGCGCTAGTGCGGCGACCAGGACACATACTCACATCTGGCTCCCCACCCGCAGACATGGCCAATTGTGTCTGTAGGGAAGCCTGACCAAGCCGGAGGCAACATGGGGATTTGAACTGGTGATCCCCGTGTTGGTAGGCAAAGGAATAGACCGCTATGCCACCTGGACGCCGCTGCACAATGAATATTTTAACTACTGAAAATTGAAATTGTGATATCAAAAAAGGCAATCAAAGCCAAAATAGCTAGCTGTAGACGTGTATTGTCTTTGTGCATGCTCAGTAATGCAGCTGAGGAAATCACAGGAAGGTGAATCAGTTCGTCTGGACACAGCGTTTATTGAAACGTTTCATCATCATGACCTCTTCAGTCTCAGCTGACTGCAGGCATCCCCACCCTTACAAACAATACCACAGTAAGATGTGTATTGAAGAGTGCATGCCAAACTATAAGTGGAAGTGGATGTTGGCAAGGTTAACTCCCATTGGCAGTTAACCTTGCCAGGATGCGACAAATACGCAGAGTGTATTATGTCATTGGCAGAAAATCAAACATTAGACGCACACAACTTTTGATTGGATAAATTATTTTTGCAGAATCATTCAAGGAGACTTATTCAAAACGACTGAAAGTTTGGATTTGGCCTGCAGGGCAGAGGCGGAATAGCTCTACTCTACTCTCCCTCCTTAAATACACTGATTAATGAGTGCATAGTCCCATCAGATGACAGCCAGGATGACAAGAAAAACACAAAACCATACCCATAAACATGCACATAATTTTTGCAAAAATGTAAAGCATACACATAAACACTGACAGTGATCCTGATCCCATACACACCATTGTTGTGATTTGTGTGTGTGTGCATGTGTGTGGGTGTGTGGGTGTGGGTGTGTGTCTTCATTCATCTTTTTTGAAAACTGGCTGAGTGATCTAGCACTTGGAATAAGCTTGCTTATTTTTATGTCTGCCGTTGGTTATTGGTCAGATGACTCTGGGCTTACAGCTGCTCTTCTTACGTCTCATCCTGAGCATCCTCACGCTTTAGTGTAGGCTGGAAATGTGTGATGGGAAGTAAGGAGCGTAGGACAGAAGGGAGAATAAATAGGGAAGGTGGCATTGCGTCTTGTTCACATGCATGACAGCGGGAGTATTCACTTACTTGAGGAACCATATCAGGCAACGCAACGTGTCACACTTTTTTGATTTTCAATTTTTGATCCAAGCTTTTTTTTCTTTTCTTTTTTTTTTTGGTGTGTTTCGTTTAAAAAGCAATTAATAGCCTGATTCCTCAAGTGATGACACGTCACTTGACTTCTTCATGACTTGGTAGGCTGTGTGGCCTGTTGTTATGCATGTAGAAATGTGCTCTGAGTGCATAATAGTCCTGTCCTGTCAGGGACACAAATGTGTTTTTCTGTGCATTAGCTTTTTCTTTTCAGTTCAATTTTATTTAATCCTCATCCCTTTTTTTTTTAGGGACGAGAGCAGCATTTGTGCAAATGTATTATTCAGAAAGGTCACTTCCAGGTGAGAGAGAGAGAGAGAGAGAGAGAGAGAGAGAGAGAGCCACTGAAGTTAACTTCTTTGCTGTAGCGTGGTTGACTGTTGGTTGGAGGCACCTCCTCCCATTTGCAGTCAGTCTTGCCAGGATGGGAGAAGTACAGGGAATGTGTTACGTCATTGGTGGAAAATCAAACATCAGATGAACATATTTCTGATTGGGTAGATTTTTTGTGCAGACGCAGTCAAAGGGTCTTATTCAAAATGACTGAAGGTTTGGATTTGGCCAGTGGGGAAAACGCTGAATAGCTCGACTTTACTGTGTCTTCCTGAGTCATCGTTCCATCAACTGAGACAGAAAATTGCCAGATCATTGGTTTACAGTAAAAAAAAAAAAAAAAGAAAAAAAAAACGGCTGACCTGTACCTTAAAAAGAGATAAGGAAGTGCACTGCTCCCACCTGCTAGCACATGTAAGAGAGAAAATGAGGTAATCTCTCGACTTTTTTCTCTGAGATGAGTTGACCAATCTAAAATGTGTTGTGAGGTCACAGCAGGGGCAATTCAAGTGTGTGTCCATCCCAACAGCTGTAACCTGCAGATAATAAAGCTGGCACGGCCGGGAGACACTGCCTTCCCTCCGTCATTTCTTTCTCAAATCATCACTTTGAAGCACAGTTGAGCAGCGCGGCAGAAACTTAAGCAGCACTTTGCGCTAAACAGCAAACCAAACAGAGCGGAAATAAGGGAAGAAATGCAGGGCCGCGTGAAGACGCCTTCCATTAATTGCGCAGCATTTTGGGAATTCCCTCCCTGAAATAAAGGTAAAAGTGTCGTTCTCCTGCAAATGCCGTCCTCCGGTGTTGCTTTAGGTTGCTGTTTGTTTTATGGCCTCAGGGTTCACGCATCCAGCAGTCATTTCATCTCCTCAGTGACTTGCATTTCCTGGAAATTTTATATGGCAAAACTCAACTTTATGAAAAAATCTTAAAGCTGCATTGCAGGGTTTTTTTTCTTCCTCAAATATAATATATCTTCTTTCAGCTTGTTCCCTGTTTCCCAGGGGCCCTCAAATATAGTATATAATATACATATTTGTCCTGAGGGCGGCACGGTGGCGCAGTGGTTAGCACGGTCGCCTCACAGCAAGAAGGTCCTGGGTTCGAGCCCCGGGGTAGTCCAGCCTTGGTGGGTCGTCCCGGCTCATCCTCTGTGTGGAGTTTGGATGTTCTCCCCGTGTCTGTGTGGGTTTCCTCTGGGGGCTCCGGTTTCTCCCCGCAGTCCAAAGACATGTAGGTCAGGTGAATCGTCTGTACTAAATTGTCCCTAGGTAATAATAATAAATCAAACTTATATAGCGCTTTTCTAACACTCAAAGTCGCTTTACAATACACAGGGTGAAAAAAGACAACAGAGAAACATAGCACAGACATACAGGGGTGGATGGAAGGAGGGGCTACGAGAGGGAGAAGCGACAGCCACACACGACGCTAGGTATGAATGTGTGTGTGTGTCGGCCCTGTGTGATGGACTGGCGGCCTGTCCAGGGTGTTTCCCCGTCTGCCGCCCAATGACTGCTGGGATGGGTTCCAGCATCCCTGAGACCCTGGGAGCAGGATAAGTGGTTCAGATGATGGATGGATGGATGGGTATTTGTCCTGATTAGAATCAGTTGTCTTCACACTACATTTGTGACCGGCTGATTTGATGTCATTCTTTCAGACAGAATTAAATGTATTGAACAAAATGGCAAAAACAGGTCACTTTTTTAGGATGAGGATGTGCACATCCTTGATAGGGAGGAACGCTAGTTTGAACAGGGAGTCAAAGAGGCCATCTGTTGCCCCATTTCCACTGCAAGGTACTGGCTCGACTCGACTCTACTCGCTTTTTTTGGTTTTCCATTGGGCAAAAGTTAGGGATAGTACCTGGTACCAGGTGCTTTTTTTGGTACCACCTCCATCGAGGTTCCAAGTGACCTGAGCCGATACAAAAAGGTGACATGAAAATACCACTATAAATAAATATAATAAAATATAAATAAATATATGTATATTATATTTCTTTAAATATACATAAAATCTTATAAATAAACAGTTTAATTAATTAGAATGTTTAGATAGAAATAAAATAAAAATAAACAAAAATATAAATAAAAAATATTTATATTTGTTTAAATATAAATAAAATCTGACCACTGACTGGTCAGAGAGAAATTGAACAGCTCTGTTTACAACCAGGTAATGCCAAAGTGAGTCTTATGAAACTTGTAGTATAGTTTATTATCTATATATGTAAAAAAAAATTGTTGTCAGGGAATATCATTCATGTGAAGCACACATTTAGAGTTGGTCTTGTTGATTTTTTTGAAAATAAAACACCGGTGTGGGGCGCTGGTAGACAAGGGACGAAAATCTAGTCACCACGCCCACAAATGACCAGCGGGGCTTCGCCGTGAGGGGGCACTATCTGCAGTGGACAGCCAAATCCCAAAAAGTAAAGCGAGTAGAGTTGAGTAGAGTCGAGTTGAGCCAGTACCATGCAGTGGAAAAAGGGCATATGTGAAGAGGGAACAACCATCCCTGAACCGGAGGGGGGGGGGGCGTAGGCAGACTAAGAGTACATCTGTTGCCATCTTACAATGCTGTGATTGCAGCCATTCCCCAATCCTGTGTCAGTAGTACACATGGCCATTGAAACGCTTGTTAATGGTTATGTCAATTTGCATATGAAATCAGTCGTTGGTTTTGGTCGTTCTGCAGCTGCTGTTTACAAGGTTAGAGGATGCCTGCGGTCAGTTCAGACTGACGAGTGATGAAATGGCTCTCCCTCTAAACGTTGGGTCCGGGATGAACTGATTCACCTCGCTGTGATTTTCTTACCTGCATTATTCAGTATGCATAAAGACAAAGTTCAAGGATAGTTAAGCCCCAAGTCAAGGTATAAAACCCCCTGCAAAAGTGGATTATCAGAATGGAGCCCCCTTTATATGTCGCTCACATATTGATCACTGGAAAACTGTTGTAGTCATTTGCCATCCACTGAAATCGTTACCTGTTTTCCAGACATTTCCTTACAAAGATCATATGGCCTGTAAGGGTGACATGATCTGCTTCAACTATAATACTTATAATTATAAGTCTGCCGTCTAAGTTTCCTAATGGAAGATGCAGTGTTTAGGAATTTGGGAATGAAATACTTGAAAATGTGGCGATGGACTACGGGAAGGAGCAAAGAAAAGGGATTTGTTTAGAATAAGAGATGAAGTCATCTGGTCAGTAACTCGAGCGGAGAGATAATTAGCCTTTTTCTGCTGAGATCAACAGCAAAGCAGAAGGAGAGAGCGAGCTAAAAAGGTGGTGTCTGTACAATGTGCTATGGTCCCATGGGATGGGGTGAGTGGGGGATTGTGTAATAGCAATATTACTTCATGTTATTATCTTTCATAATTTGTGCTTGCTGAGCTGATGGCACTTTGTATGTGGATTTGTGTGTGTGTGTGTGTGTGTGTGTGTGTGTGTGTGTGTGTTATATCTGTTGTTCATCTGTATGTGCTGTACAGGTGTGTATAGTGCATAAGTATCTGTGAGTGTTAGAGAAAGTGTGTGTGCATGCCGGTGCATGTGTTTTAAAGGAATGAGTGATAAATGGTGTCTACTTCAGGAAGAAGGGAGTGGTTTTGAAAACTTTAAATGACCTACTTTTCGGTGTGCATCTTAGCGTGTTCGCACAAGTGTTTGCTCTCCCAACGATGCCTGTTTGCTGTGCCGTGTGTGTGTGTTTGTGTGTGTGTGTTTGTGTGTGTGTGTGTGTATGTCTGTCAGCGTGCACGCGTTTGTGTCTGTTGGTGTGTGAGGTTGATACATTAGAGGAAGGAGAGAAAAATAAATCAATCAGGCTCCTCCCTTGGGCCCGTTACTAAGGTGATACAGAGATTCTATCAATGAGCCAAAGTCCCTGTTACCATGGAAACAGTTATGAATGAGAGAGAGAGAGAGAGAGAGAGAGAGAGAGAGAGAGAGAGAGAGAGAGAGAGAGAGAGAGAGAGTGAGAGAGACTGGTAACCGTGGAGACGGTGTGAATGAGGACCTGCTTCACTGGTGTGGCAGAGGGTGCCGTAAAGTGACTGGACAATGCTGCATAGAAAATACATTTCTGTCCATGTCCTTGTCATCATTACTGTTGACATGTTCATCATGAGCCGTCATCGTTATCCTAATTATTGTCACTCTTGTCATGACATCTTGACATTTTGCTTACATTCACAATTATATAAATACTAGCACATAGTGCTGGATGGAATGGAAAATATTATCACAGTAATAACAGTGTTTTACATGGCATATATATAGCATTTTTTTCCGAAACCATCAATGGTGTTGTAAGTGCTCAACTAATGAGGAGCGGAATATCAACACAGATATAGGGGGCGGGGGGAACGCTATATATATATATATATATATGTGTGTGTGTGTGTGTGTGTGTGTATGTATGTATGTATGTATATATGTATGTATATATATGTATATATATGTATATATGTATGTATATATATGTATATATATATATGTATGTATATATATACTGCAGTGTATTAAAACTTTTTTCCTGTATATCTGTGTTGATATATATATATATACTATATATGATCAAGATTCAAGATTTAAGATTCACTTTATTGTCCCACATTGTAGGAAATTTGGATCAGGCTTCCACTCATGCTGCATCCATAAAAAACGTCCCACATACATAAAGGACAGGGTAGGACAGATACACATACATAAAGGGCAGGGTAGGACAGATACACATACATAAAGGGCAGGGTAGGACAGATACACATACATAAAGGACAGGGTAGGACAGATATATATATACATAAAGGACAGGGTAGGACAGATACACATACATAAAGGACAGGGTAGGACAGATATATATACATAAAGGACAGGGTAGGACAGATATATATATACATAAAGGACAGGGTAGGACAGATACACATACATAAAGGACAGGGTAGGACAGATATATATACATAAAGGACAGGGTAGGACAGATACACATACACACAGGACAGGGAAAGACAGATACACATACATAAAGGACAGAGTAGGACAGATACACATACATAAAGGACAGGGTAGGACAGATATACATAAAGGACAGTGTAGGACAGATACACATAAAGGACAGGGTAGGACAGATACACATACATAAAGGACAGGGTAGGACAGATACACATAAAGGACAGGGTAGGACAGATAGATATATATATATATATATATATATATATATATATATATATATATACATAAAGGACAGGGTAGGACAGATACACATACATAAAGGACAGGGTAGGACAGATACAGGGAACAGGAAACATATCCAAGAACTTAATAAAAAAACACACAGAAAAAGATAAAAGACACACTGATGTTGAATAGATAAAAAGCTCCAGAACAGAAGAAGGTACAGAAAGGTGCTACAAATGGAAATAGTCAATCGTCAGTAGATGAGTCAAGTCAAATTCATTTGTATAGTCCAGTATCACAAGTTGCAAATGTGCCTCGGGGGGCTTTACAGCAAGACAACATCCTGTCCTTAGACCCTCACATCGGATGAGGAACAACTCCCTAAAAAATAGGGAGAAACCTCAGGGAGAACAACAGGAGGGAGACGGACAGACGTGCAATGGATGTTGTGTTTACACAGTTTACACAACACAACACTGAAAGAGGATAACACAATTGTAACAGAATTACAAGATATATGAAGAATATGATGAGGAGGATGCCAAGTAGTGTCCAGGTCCCACCAGAACAGCCCAGGACCTGAGCCATGCGACCAACATCACCATGGAGACCTGACAGGAGGACAG